>NC_091384.1:10601946-10611946 GCF_038502225.1 Cherax quadricarinatus | reverse complement strand
TAGCACCATCCTAGCACTATCCTAGCACTATCCTAGCACTATCTCAGCACTATCCTAGCACCATCCTAGCACTATCCTAGCACTATCCTAGCAATATCCTAGCAATATCCTAGCACCATCCTAGCACTATCCTAGCACCATCCTAGCACTATCCTAGCACTATCCTAGCACTATCCTAGCACTATCCTAGCACTATCCTAGCACTATCCTAGCACCATCCTAGCACTATGCTAGCACCATCCTAGCACTATCCTAGCACTATCCTAGCACTATCCTAGCACCATCCTAGCACTATCCTAGCACTATTCTAGCACTATCCTAGCACTATCCTAGCACTATCCTAGCACCATCCTAGCACTATCCTAGCACCATCCTAGCACCATCCTAGCACTATCCTAGCACTATCCTAGCACTATCCTAGCACTATCCTAGCACTATCTTAGCACTATCCTGGCACCATCCTAGCACTATCCTAGCACTATCCTAGCACTATCCTAGCACCATCCTAGCACTATCCTAGCACCATCCTAGCACCATCCTAGCACTATCCTAGCACTATCCTAGCACTATCCTAGCACTATCCTAGCACTATCCTAGCACTATCTCAGCACTATCCTAGCACCATCCTAGCACTATCCTAGCACTATCCTAGCACTATCCTAGCACTATCCTAGCACCATCCTAGCACTATCCTAGCACTATCCTAGCACTATCCTAGCACTATCTTAGCACTATCCAAGCACCATCCTAGCACTATCCTAGCACTATCCTAGCACTATCCTAGCACTATCCTAGCACTATCCTAGCACTATCCTAGCACTATCCTAGCACTATCCTAGCACTATCCTAGCACTATCCTAGCACTATCCTAGCACCATCCTGGTACTGAATCCATTGTAAATTGTAAAACTCACAGGCCAGAGTGTTAACAACTGTAACAGCTGACTATAACAACATTCAGATATATTTCTACACGCCACAGGAAAGTTAGCATAGGCCTACCACTGCGACCACAAATCCAGTTTATTCACAGATGAATCACCTAGCCTGGATAGGCCTAACATCTTTCAACAATCTAGTTACGAACAATTTTACATATAGGCGACTCAAGACGAGACACATTCCATGTTTTTAGGCCTAATTTGCCACCATAGCCCCACTCCACAAAGGGGGCAGTAAAGCAATAGCAAAGTACTACAGACCGATAGCACTAACATCCCATATCATAAAAATCTTTGAAAGGGTCCTAAGAAGCAAGATCACCACCCATCTAGAAACCCATCAGTTACACAATCCAGGGCAACATGGGTTTAGAACAGGTCGCTCCTGCCTGCCTCAGCTACTGGACCACTATGACAAGGTCCTGGATGCACTAGAAGACAAAAAGAATGCAGATGTAATATATACAGACTTTGCAAAAGCCTTCGACAAGTGTGACCATGGCGTAATAGCGCACAAAATGCGCGCTAAATGAATAACAGGAAAAGTCGGTAGATGGATCTATAATTTCCTCACAAACAGAACACAAAGAGTAGTAGTCAACAGAGTAAAGTCTGAGGCGGCTACGGTGAAAAGCTCTGTTCCACAAGGCACAGTACTCGCTCCCATCTTGTTCCTCATCCTCATATCTGACAGACAAGGATGTCAGCCACAGCACCGTGTCTTCCTTTGCAGATGACACCCGAATCTGCATGACAGTGTCTTCCATTGCAGACACTGCAAGGCTCCAGGCGGACATCAACCAAATATTTAAATGGGACACAGAAAACAATATGAAGTTCAGTGATGAGAATTTTCAATTACTCCGATATGGAAAACGTTAGGAAATTAAAACTATATCGGAGTATAAAACAAATTCCAACCACACAATAGAGCGATAAACTAATGTCAAAGACCTGGGAGTGATCATGTCGGAGGATCTCACCGTCAAGGACCATAACATTGTATCAATCGCATCTGCTAGAAAAATGACAGGATGGATAATGAGAACCTTCAAAACTAGGGAGGCCAAGCCCATGATGACACTCTTCAGGTCACTTGTTCTATCTAGGCTGGAATATTGCTGCACACTAACACCACCTTTCAAGGCAGGTGAAATTGCTGACCTAGAAAATGTACAGAGAACCTTCACGGCGCGCATAACGGAGATAAAACACCTCAGTTACTGGGAGGTTCCTGACCCTGTACTCCCTGGAACGCAGGCGGGAGAGATACATGATTATATACACCTGGAAAATCCTAGAGGGACTAGTACCGAACTTGCACACGAAAATCACTCACAACGAAAGCAAAAGACTTGGCAGACGATGCAACATCCCCCCAATGAAAAGCAGGGGTGTCACTAGCACGTTAAGAGACCATACAATAAGTGTCAGGGGCCCGAGACTGTTCAACTGCCTCCCAGCATACATAAGGGGGATTACCAACAGACCCCTGGCAGTCTTCAAGCTGGCACTGGACAAGCACCTAAAGTCAGTACCTGACCAGCCAGGCTGTGGCTCGTACGTTGGTTTGTGTGCAGCCAGCAGCAACAGCCTGGTTGATCAGGCTCTGATCCACCAGGAGGCCTGGTCACAGACCAGGCCGCGGGGGCGTTGACCCCCGGAACTCTCTCCAGGTAAACTCCAGGTAAATATAAATTTTCAATCCACATATATATATATATATATATATATATATATATATATATATATATATATATATATATATATATATATATATATATATATATATATATATATAACACTGCAACTAGCTGAGGATTCGAACCCATGTCGTTTTGACCCACCTCATGGTGAGTAAAAATCACATATGACGATCTAATCAACGGGACCACGCAATCCTACAAGAATGACGCACCCAGCAGAGCTAGGTGTTTTACCGTCATCCGAGGATATACGGTGGTGTGGACGCCTCTGAGCTAATTTCATTCCATCCACTCCCCGTATGGTGTACTAGCCCTGGCTAGTCGCAGTGTTGTTATTGATTAATACCACTCGTTCGTGGTTACAATAAATAAATATATATATATATATATATATATATATATATATATATATATATATATATATATATATATATATATATATATATATATATATATATATATAACGGTGATGTGTTGTGTAGTGTAGAGAATGCAACTTAAACCTGGCTATCTAGGCCTATATGCCCAGGATGTCTCGTTCATCCCTCGCTCTTCTCCATTGCTGTACTGGGTCACATATACTTCCCACAGAGCGCAATTCACAGCCTCCACAGGCAGGTGAAAACTCCACTGACAACCTCCTCAGTGGCGATGAACTGATGGTATTCCAATCCACTGCTGGCAGGACGCTAGTATTCCTGAACCTGCTCATCCATATGACGCAGGGAAATTCACAGACCTTATGAAGCAGGTATATGGAAGACCAGAGTTCCATTAAAGCTTGGAGCAACCTGCTCCTGTATGGCAACGCCTGTTTAGCAGTTCCTACAGGAGGCAGCAGATCATTAACCCTATCTGTCAACAGAGCAGTAACTATGGCCCGTGGCCTGGTAGGCAACGCTCTCGCTTCACACGTTGAGAGTTCTTGCTTCGATTCCCGGGGAGGGTGGAAACATTGGGCATGTTTCCTTACATCTGTTGTCTATGTTCACCCATCAGTAATAATGGGTACCTGGGTGTTAGTGGACTGGTGTGGGTCACATCCTGGGTGTTAGTGGACTGATGTGGGTCACATCCTGGGTGTTAGTGGACTGATGTGGGTCGCATCCTGGGTGTTAGTGGACTGGTGTGGGTCGCATCCTGGGTGTTAGTGGACTGGCGTGGGTGGCATCCTGGGTGTTAGTGGACTGGTGGGGGTCGCATCCTGGGTGTTAGTGGACTGGTGTGGGTCACATCCTGGGACAAAACTGACCTAATTTGCGGGAAATGCTCAGCATAACAAGCAACTTTCTATATAGTAGTATGTCACTGATGTCAGTTATGATCTGTATACCTTGTACATGTACTGGTATACCTTGTACATGTACTGGTATACCTTGTACATGTACTGGTATACCTTGTACATGTACTGGTATACCTTGTACATGTACTGGTATACTTGTACATGTACTGGTATACCTTGTACATGTACTGGTATACCTTGTACATGTACTGGTAGTAAATAAAGATATTATTATTTATATTTTATCACAGATCATTGTATTCCTCTGCCACCATCCTCACAGAAGCCACCAGGAAGGTCCAGGAAAAATCCTGCTAAAAACGAGATGATTTGTTCCCAAGTTAGCAAAAAAAAGAAGGGAAAACAGTGGTAGGAATCAGAATAATGATAAGTGACGACACAGTTGCTGCCAGAGATGAGGCCGCAGTTCAAGCATTAAGAGACAAAATGATGAATTAGACACATGTACAACATCCAGTGACTATTAGTACAATGCTAGGGCATAATGGGAAGACTGTAGAAGTATATACCATACATGAAGTAATCAGTCCCTCAACCTTGGAGTTGAAGAGCACCGAAGATCTTAACAAGGCACAAAGGCACACCGTAGTCAAGACTACGGTGATCTTCACCAAGGCTGAGGGACTGATTACTCATCTTTTGTATATACCTCTACGTACTTTACGTTATGTCACTGTATGGCAAAACGTCTTACAGATGAAGATACTAAGATGTTCAGCATGTGTTTAATTCTACATTTTTGCCGGTAATGTATACGACCTGTGATGATGACCCTAACCCTGGACTGATCTCTCAGAATCATAAGTTTATATATACAACGATAGTGTCATTTCCAGCAGGATCTGCAGGAGGTTACGCTGGAATACGACCACAACACATCAAAGAGATGGTAAATCCAGCGCTTGGCACAGCGGCATCAGCTCTTTCAGAGTTACAGTCTTCGTCAACAGTTGTCTGGTGGGGCGGATACACGAAGAAATTAAACCATACTTTATCGGAGACTCATTATGTGTTACGAAAAAGCATATGGGAATCATCGGTGTTGATAACACTCTCCGTCGTCTCGTTGCCACAACAGGAGTGAGAAACATTCACACAGAAGCCGCCAGTTTACCTCAGCCAAACCAATTGGGCTTTGGGGTCTCTCAAGACCACTAGTGAAGCTGCAGGTCATGTAGCAAGGACCTACATCAGCACAGGACAAGACCGCAGTCAAACTAGACTTTAAGAAGAGAAATACTGTCTTGACAGCTCTTCAAGACTAGTTCCCCGGTATGTTTCCTTTACCCCATTGGTTATAACAGTTAATTCTTATACTTGACCAGCATGAAATCACCTCAACAGAGTCTTCAACAATGTAACCAATTCCTGTGTTTATCTACTGCGTAGTGGTGAAAGAACTCAACTTCCAGCTTGTACAGTGGACTCGGTATCTTGTACCTGGATGACGGCACTCTGGCAGACACGAAAGACACCCTGCCAGAGGACTATCAACTGGTCAAGTGACAGGGAGAAGCCCTGGCAGTCCTTCCAGGTGTGAATTCATTTTAATACAGAAGATATTTATAGTTGGGCCAACAATCCTCCTGAAGCCTCGACCAACACCCCGACCAATATCATCCTACTGGAAACACCGTGGTATTGAATCATTTAACAAACCGCGGACAGTCGGGATTAGATCCCACGTCACATTCTCCCGCATCACGAAAATTTGTGTATGCAATTATTCCACAAAAATCACTTTGAACCTAACGAAAAAAATGTAGGTCATTGTGCTTGTTCATCGTTAAATTATTGTAAACTTAACTAAAATATATTTAGTTGGATTAAGCTAAATTAAATTGCAATTGTTATAATCAGCTTAGGTAAGTTTTCTAAGGTTCTTTCGGTACAAAATTAACATTTATATTAATATAAATTAAAAATATATATCTTTAAATGTATAAGAGAAAATTTAGAAAGGACTTAATTTTAAATGAGTTCTTGGTACTTGACCAATTTAGCCTATTCGGCACGACACACACACACATTTATATATATATATATATATATATATATATATATATATATATATATATATATATATATATATATATATATATATATATATATAAACTGTTGGGTAGACTTCAAGATGTACATGTTTATAGAGGGTCCACAGATATAGCTACAGTGAGAGTAAAAGGTAGATGGAACACAAGGAAAATAGAAGAGAGAAGTGAAGATTTATAAACTAAAGGGGGAGGCAGTTAGGATAAGATATAAACAACTACTGGAGGATAGATGGGTTAGTGAGAGTATAGGTAATGGGGTTGAAGATGTATGGGGTAGGTTTAAGAATGTAGTGTTAGAGTGTTCAGCAGAAGTTTGTGATTACTAGAAAGTGGGTGCGGGAGGGAAGAAGAGCAATTAGTGGAATAATGATGTAAAGAGTAGTAACAGAGAAAAAGTTAGCATATGAGAGGCTTTTACAAAGTATGAGTGATGCAACGAGGGACGAGTATATGGAGAGGAAAAGAGAGGTTAAGAGAGTGGAGAAGATGTTATCAACCAAATTTGTTGAAAATGAGAAAAAGTTTTGGAATGAGATTAATAAGTTGAGAAAGCCTAGGGAACAAATGGATTTGATATTTAAAAATAGGAGAGGAGAGTTATTAGACGGAGAGTTAGAGGTATTGATCAACCAGGCTGTTGCTGCTGGCTGCACGCAAACCAACGTACGAGCCACAGCCCGGCTGATCAGGAACTGACTTTAGGTGCTTGTCCATTGCCAGCTTGAAGACTGCCAGGGGTCTCTTGGTAATCCCCCTTGTGTGTGCTGGGAGGCAGTTGAACAGTCTCGGGCCCCTGACACTTATTGTATGGTCTCTTAACGTGCTAGTGACACCCCTGCTTTTCATTGGGGGGATGGTGCATCGTCTGCCAAGTCTTTTGCTTTCGTAGTGAGTGATTTTCGTGTGCAAGTTCGGTACTAGTCCCTCTAGGATTTTCCAGGTGTATATAATCATGTATCTCTCCCTCCTGCGTTCCAGGGAATACAGGTTTAGAAACCTCAAGCGCTCCCAGTAATTGAGGTGTTTTATCTCCGTTATGCGCGCCGTGAAAGTTCTCTGTACATTTTCTAGGTCTGCAATTTCACCTGCCTTGAAAGGTGCTGTTAGAGTGCAGCAATATTCCAGCCTAGATAGAACAAGTGACCTAAAGAGTGTCATCATGGGCTTGGCCTCCCTAGTTTTGAAGGTTCTCATTATCCATCCTGTCATTTTTCTAGCAGATGCGATTGATACAATGTTATGGTCCTTGAAGGTGAGATCCTCCGACATAATCACTCCCAGGTCTTTGACGTTGGTGTTTCGCTCTATTTTGTGGCCAGAATTTGTTTTGTACTCTGGTGAAGATTTAATTTCCTCATGTTTACCATATCTGAGTAACTGAAATTTCTCATCGTTGAACTTCATATTGTTTTCCGCAGCCCACTGAAAGATTTGGTTGATGTCCGCCTGGAGCCTTGCAGTGTCTGCAATGGAAGACACTGTCATGCAGATTCGGGTGTCATCTGCAAAGGAAGACACGGTGCTGTGGCTGACATCCTTGTCTATGTCGGATGTTGGGAAGATGGAGGGAATATTTTGAGAAATTGTTAATTGCTGATGAAGATGGGGAAGCTGTGATTTCGTGTATAGGACAAGGAGGAATAACATCTTGTAGGAGTGAGGAAGAGCCAGTTGTGAGTGTGGGGGAAGTTCGTGAGGCAGTGAATAGAATGAAAGGGGGTAAGGCAGCTGGGATTGATGGGATAAAGATAGAAATGTTAAAAGCAGGTGGGGATATAGTTTTGGAGTGGTTGGTGCTACTATTTAATAAATATATGGAAGAGGGTAAGGTACCTAGGGATTGGCAGAGAGCACGCATAGTTCCTTTGTATAAAGGCAAAGGGGACAAAAGAGAGTGTAAAAATTGTAGGGGAATAAGTCTGTTGAGTATACCTGGTAAAGTGTATGGTAGAGTTATTATTGAAAGAATTAAAAGTAATACGGAGAGCAGGATAGCAGATGAACAAAGAGGCTCTAGGAAGGTAGGGTGTGTGTAGACCAGGTGTTTACAGTGAAACATACGTGAACAGTATATAGATAAGGGTAAAGAGGTTTTTGTGGCATTTATGAATTTAGAAAAGGCGTATGATAGGGGGGGCAATGTGGCAGATGTTGCAAGTGTATGGAATAGGAGGTAGGTTATTGAAAGCAGTGAAAAGTTTTTATGAGGATAGTGAGGCTCAGGTTAGAGTATGAAGGCAAGAGGGAGATTATTTCCCAGTAAAAGTAGGCCTTAGACAAGGATGTGTGATGTCACCATGGTTGTTCAATATATTTATAGATGGAGTTGTAAGAGAATTGAATGCTGGGTCCTTGGCAAGTGTGGGGCTAAAAGATAAAGAATCTAACACAAAGTGGGAGTTTCACAGTTGCTCTTTGCTGATGACTCTGTGCTTTTGGGGGATTCTGAAGAGAAGTTGCAGAGGTTGGTGGATGAATTTGGTAGGGTATGTAAAAGAAGGAAAGTAAAAGTGAATACAGGAAAGAGTAAAGTGATGAGGCTAAAATTAAGTAACGAAAGATTGGATATCAGATTAGAGGGAGAAAGTATGGAGGAGGTGAATGTATTCAGATATCTGGTAGTGGACGTGTCAGCAGATGAGTCTATGAAAGATGAGGTGAATCATAGAATGGATGAGGGGAAAAAGGCGAGTGGTGCACTGAGGAGTCTATGGAAACGAAGAACTTTGTCCATGAAAACAATGAGGGGAATGTATGAGAGTATAGTTATACCAACGCTCTTGTATGAATGTGAGGTATAGGTTGTGAATGTTGCAACAAGGAGAAGGCTGGAGGCAGTAGAGATGTCATGTCTGAGGGCAATGTGTGGTGTGAATATAATGCAGAGAATCCGGAGTTTGGAGATTAGGTGGAGGTGCAGGATTACCAAAACTATTATCCAGAGAGCTGAGGAAGGGGTATTGAGATGGTTTGGACAGGTAGAGGGTGTATAAATCTGTAGTGGAGGGAAGGCGGGGTAGGGGTCGGCCTAGGAAAGGTTGGAGGGAGGGGGTAATGGAAGTTTTGTGTGCGAGGGGCTTGGACTTCCAGCAAGCGTGCATCAGCGTGCTAGATAGGAGCAAATGGAGACGAATGGTCTTAGGACTTGACGTACTGTTGGAGTGTATGAGAGGATTCACGGAAAGCAGTAGGCCGGACTTGAGTCCTGGAGATGGTAAGTACAGTGTCTGCACTCTGAAGGACGGGTGTTAATGTTGCAGTTTTATAACTGTAGTGTAAAGCATCCCTCTGGCAAGACAGTGATGGAGTGAATGACCGATGTGTTAATAATAATAATAATAATAATAATAATAATAATAATAATAATAATAATAATAATAATAATAATAATATATATATATACAGTGGACCCCCGCATAACGATTACCTCCGAATGCGACCAATTATGTAAGTGTATTTAAGTAAGTGCGTTTGTACGTGTATGTTTGGGGGTCTGAAATGGACTAATCTGCTTCACAATATTCCTTATGGGAACAAATTCGGTCAGTACTGGCACCCGAACATACTTCTGGAGTGAAAAAATATCGTTAACCGGGGGTCCACTGTAATATATATATATATATATATATATATATATATATATATATATATATACTAGGACTCCTCAGGGGAGTATACTCCATATGATGTTACTCCAGGACTATATATATATATATATATATATATATATATATATATATATATAATGTGTTACTCCAGGACTCCTCAGAGGAGTGATGTTACTCCAGGACTCCTCAGAGGAGTGATGTTACTCCAGGACTCCTCAGAGGAGTGATGTTACTCCAGGACTCCTCAGAGGAGTGATGTTACTCCAGGACTCCTCAGGGGAGTGATGTTACTCCAGGACTCCTCAGGGGAGTGATGTTACTCCAGGACTCCTCAGGGGAGTGATGTTACTCCAGGACTCCTCAGGGAAGTGATGTTACTCCAGGACTC
>NC_091384.1:10464446-10596946 GCF_038502225.1 Cherax quadricarinatus | reverse complement strand
CTGTTACTGCTGCTGTTACTGTTGCTGTTACTGCTGCTGTTACTGTTGCTGTTACTGTTGCTGTTACTGCTGCTGTTACTGCTGCTGTTACTGCTGCTGTTACTGCTGCTGTTACTGCTGCTGTTACTGCTGCTGTTACTGTTGCTGTTACTGCTGCTGTTACTGTTGCTGTTACTGCTGCTGTTACTGTTGCTGTTACTGTTGCTGTTACTGCTGCTGTTACTGATGCTGTTACTGTTGCTGTTACTGTTGCTGTTGCTGTTACTGCTGCTGTTACTGCTGCTGTTACTGCTGCTGTTACTGCTGCTGTTACTGCTGCTGTTACTGCTGCTGTTACTGCTGCTGTTACTGCTGCTGTTACTGCTGCTGTTACTGCTGCTGTTACTGCTGCTGTTACTGTTGCTGTTACTGCTGCTGTTACTGCTGCTGTTACTGCTGCTGTTACTGTTGCTGTTACTGCTGCTGTTACTGCTGCTGTTACTGCTGCTGTTACTGCTGCTGTTACTGTTGCTGTTACTGCTGCTGTTACTGCTGCTGTTACTGCTGCTGTTACTGCTGCTGTTACTGTTGCTGTTACTGCTGCTGTTACTGTTGCTGTTACTGCTGCTGTTACTGCTGCTGTTACTGCTGCTGTTACTGCTGCTGTTACTGTTGCTGTTACTGCTGCTGTTACTGCTGCTGTTACTGCTGCTGTTACTGTTGCTGTTACTGCTGCTGTTACTGTTGCTGCTACTGTTACTGCTGCTGTTACTGCTGCTGTTACTGCTGCTGTTACTGTTGCTGTTACTGCTGCTGTTACTGTTGCTGTTACTGCTGCTGTTACTGCTGCTGTTACTGCTGCTGTTACTGCTGCTGTTACTGCTGCTGTTACTGCTGCTGTTACTGTTGCTGTTACTGCTGCTGCTGCTGTTACTGTTGCTGTTACTGCTGCTGTTGCTGTTACTGCTGCTGTTACTGCTGCTGTTACTGTTGCTGTTACTGCTGCTGTTACTGCTGCTGTTACTGTTGCTGTTACTGCTGCTGTTACTGCTGCTGTTACTGCTGCTGTTACTGCTGCTGTTACTGCTGCTGTTACTGCTGCTGTTACTGTTGCTGTTACTGCTGCTGTTACTGCTGCTGTTACTGCTGCTGTTACTGCTGCTGTTACTGCTGCTGTTACTGCTGCTGTTACTGTTGCTGTTACTGCTGCTGTTACTGCTGCTGTTACTGCTGCTGTTACTGCTGCTGTTACTGTTACTGCTGCTGTTACTGCTGCTGTTACTGTTGCTGTTACTGTTGCTGTTACTGCTGCTGTTACTGCTGCTGTTACTGTTGCTGTTACTGTTGCTGTTACTGCTGCTGTTACTGCTGCTGTTACTGCTGCTGTTACTGTTGCTGTTACTGCTGCTGTTACTGCTGCTGTTACTGCTGCTGTTACTGCTGCTGTTACTGCTGCTGTTACTGTTGCTGTTACTGCTGCTGTTACTGTTGCTGTTACTGCTGCTGTTACTGCTGCTGTTACTGTTGCTGTTACTGTTGCTGTTACTGCTGCTGTTACTGCTGCTGTTACTGATGCTGCTGTTACTGCTGCTGCTGTTGCTGTTACTGCTGCTGTTACTGCTGCTGTTACTGTTGCTGTTACTGCTGCTGTTACTGTTGCTGTTACTGCTGCTGTTACTGCTGCTGTTACTGTTGCTGTTACTGCTGCTGTTACTGTTGCTGTTACTGCTGCTGTTACTGCTGCTGTTACTGCTGCTGTTACTGCTGCTGTTACTGCTACTGCTGCTGTTACTGTTACTGCTACTGTTACTGCTACTGCTGCTGTTACTGCTACTGTTACTGCTGCTGTTACTGCTGCTGTTACTGCTGCTGTTACTGCTGCTGTTACTGTTGCTGTTACTGCTGCTGTTACTGCTGCTGTTACTGCTGCTGTTACTGCTGCTGTTACTGTTGCTGTTACTGCTGCTGTTACTGCTGCTGTTACTGCTGCTGTTACTGTTACTTCTGCTGTTACTGCTGCTGTTACCACTGCTGTTACTGTTGCTGCTACTGTTACTGCTGCTGTTACCGCTGCTGTTACTGTTACTGCTGTTGTTACTGTTGCTGTTACTGCTCCTGTTACTGCTGTTACTGCTGCTGTTACTGCTGCTGTTACTGTTGCTGTTACTGCTGCTGTTACTGTTGCTGTTACTGCTGCTGTTACTGCTGCTTCTGTTGCTGCTGTTACTGCTGCTGCTGTTACTGTTGCTGTTACTGCTGCTGTTACTGCTGCTGTTACTGTTGCTGCTGCTGTTACTGCTGCTGTTACTGTTACTGCTGCTGTTACTGCTGCTGTTACTCTTGCTATTACTGCTGCTGTTACTGTTGCTGTTACTGTTGCTGTTGCTGTTACTGCTCCTGTTACTGCTGTTACTGCTGTTACTGCTGCTGTTACTGCTGCTGTTACTGCTGCTGTTACTGTTGCTGTTACTGCTGCTGTTACTGCTGCTGTTACTGTTGCTGTTACTGCTGCTGTTACTGCTGCTGTTACTGTTGCTGTTACTGCTGCTGCTGTTACTGCTGCTGTTACTGTTGCTGTTAATGTTGCTGTTACTGCTGCTGTTACTGTGGCTGTTACTGTTGCTGCTACTGCTGTTGATACTGATGCTGTTACTGTTGCTGTTACTGTTGCTGCTACTGTTGCTGTTACTGTTGCTGCTGTTACTGTTGCTGCTGTTACTGTTGCTGCTGTTACTGTTGCTGTTACTGCTGCTGTTACTGTTGTTACTGCTGCTGTTACAACTGTTACTGTTGTTACTGCTGCTGTTACTGCTGCTGTTACTGTTGCTGTTACTGCTGCTGTTACTGTTGCTGCTACTGCTGCTGTTACTGTTGCTGCTACTGCTGCTGTTACTGCTGCTGTTACTGTTGCTGTTACTGCTGCTGTTACTGCTGCTGTTACTGCTGTTGTTGCTGTTACTGCTGCTGTTACTGCTGCTGTTACTGCTGCTGTTACTGCTGCTGTTACTGCTGCTGTTACTGCTGCTGTTACTGCTGCTGTTACTGCTGCTGTTACTGTTGCTGTTACTGCTGCTGTTACTGATGCTGTTACTGATGCTGTTACTGTTACTGTTGCTGTTACTGTTGCTGCTACTGCTGCTGTTACTGCTGCTGTTACTGTTGCTGTTACTGTTGCTGTTGCTGCTGCTGTTACTGCTGCTGTTACTCTTGCTGTTACTGTTGCTGTTACTGCTGCTGTTACTGTTACTGTTGCTGTTACTGCTGCTGTTACTGCTGTTACTGTTGCTGTTACTGCTGCTGTTACTGTTGCTGTTGCTGTTACTGCTGCTGTTACTGATGCTGTTACTGCTGCTGTTACTGCTGCTGTTACTGCTGCTGTTACTGATGCTGTTACTGTTGCTGTTACTGTTGCTGTTGCTGTTACTGCTGCTGTTACTGATGCTGTTACTGCTGCTGTTACTGCTGCTGTTACTGCTGCTGTTAGTGCTGCTGTTACTGCTGCTGCTACCGTTGCTGTTACTGCTGCTGTTACTGTTGCTGTTACTGCTGCTGTTTCTGTTGTTGTTACTGCTGCTGTTACTCTTTGTTACTGTTGCTGTTACCGTTGTTGTTACTGCTGCTACCGTTGCTGTCACTGCTGCTGTTACTGTTGTTGCTGTTACTGCTGTTACTACTGCTGTTGTTACTGCTGTTACTACTGCTGTTACTACTGCTGCTGTTACTGCTGTTACTACTGCTGTTACTACTGCTGCTGTTACTGTTGCTGTTACTGCTGCTGTCACTCTTGCTGTTACTGTTGCTGTTACTGTTGCTGTTACTGCTGCTGTTACCGTTGCTGTTACTGCTGCTGCTATCGTTGCTGTCACTGCTGCTGCTACTGTTGCTTTTACTGCTGTTACTGTTGCTGTTACCGTTGTTACTGCTGCTGCTGTTACTGCTGCTGCTGTTACTGTTGTTGCTGTTACCATTCTTACTGTTGCTGTTCCCGTTAATGCTGCAATTACTGCTGCTCTTCGTTGCTGCTGCTGTTACCGTTACTGTTGCTGTTACTGCTGCTGATATTGTTGCTGTTACTGCTTGCCTCTACCGTTATTACTGTTGCTGTTACTGCTGTTACCGCTGTTACTGTTCTGTTACTATTGCTGTTACTGCTGCTGTTACCGTTGTTACTGTTGCTGTTAGCGTAGTTGTTTCTGATACCGTTGTTACTGTTGCTGTTAGCGTACTGTTGCTGTTACTGCTGCTGTTACCGCTACTGTTACTACTGCTGTTACCGCTGCTGCTACTGCTCTTACTGCTATTACCGTTGTTGTTACTGCTGCTGTTACTGTTGCTGTTACTGCTGCTGTTACTGCTACTGTTGTTACTTCTGTTACTGTTCCCGTTACTCTTGCTGTTACTGTTACTGCTGCTGTTACTGTTACTTCTGCTGTTACTGTTACTTCTGATGTTACTGCTGCTGTTACCGTTGCTGTTATTGCTGCTACTGTTACTGCTCCTGTTTTTGTTGCTGCTGTTATAACCGTTGTTACTGCTGGTACTGTTACTGTTGCTTTTACCGTTACTGCTATCGTTGCTGTTCCTGCTGCTGTTACTGCTGTTACCGTTGTTACTGTTGCTGCTGCTGTTACTGTTGCTGTTACTGTTGCTGCTACTGCTGCTGTTACTGCTTCTTTTACTGTTGCTGTTACTGATGTTACTGCTGCTGTTAGAGCTGCTGCTATTACTACGGCTGTTACTGTTGCTGTTACTGTTGTTACTGCTGCTGTGACTGCTATTACTACGGCTGTTATTGTTACTGCTGCTGTTACTGCTATTGCTGCTGCTGTTACTGTTACTGCTGCTTTTACTGTTATTGCTGTTACTGTTATGTGCTGTTACTGCTATTGTTACTGCTGTTACTGCTGCTATTACTGATATTGCTGATGTTACTGTTGTTACTGATGTAACTGCTGTTATTACTGCTGTTACTCTTGCTGTTACTGCTAGTTACCGTTGTTACTGCGTCTATTACTATTGTTACCGCTGTTGCCGTTGCTGTTACTGCTGTTATTACTTTTTATTGTTGCTGTTACTATTACCGTTGCTGTTACTGCTGCTGTTACTGTTGTTACTGCTGTTACTGATGTTACTGTTACTGATGGTGCTACTGATGTTACCGCTGCTGTTACTGTTATTACTGATACTTTTACTGCTGCTGTTATTGAAGTTATTACTCCTGTTACTGCTGCTGTTACTGTGAGGGTGTGCTCGCAGAACAGCCCTCCTGTTACTGTGAGATTGTGTATACAGAACATCACTGCTGTTACTGTTGTGTACACAGAACATCACTGCTGTTACTACTGCTGTTACTGTTGTGTACACAGAACATCACTGCTGTTACTGTTGTGTACACAGATCACTGCTGTTACTACTGCTGTTACTGTTGTGTACACAGAACATCACTGCTGTTACTGTTGTGTACACAGAACATCACTGCTGTTACTGTTGTGTACACAGAACATCACTGCTGTTACTGTTGTGTACACAGAACATCACTGCTGTTACTGTGTACACATCACTGCTGCTACTGTTGTGTACACAGAACATCACTGCTGTTACTGTTGTGTACACAGAACATCACTGCTGTTACTGTTGTGTACACAGAACATCACTGCTGTTACTGTTGTGTACACAGATCACTGCTGTTACTGTTGTGTACACAGATCACTGCTGTTACTGTTGTATACACAGAACATCACTGCTGTTACTGTTGTGTACACAGAACATCACTGCTGTTACTACTGCTGTTACTGTTGTGTACACAGATCACTGCTGTTACTGTTGTGTACACAGATCACTGCTGTTACTGTTGTGTACACAGAACATCACTGCTGTTACTGTTGTGTACACAGAACATCACTGCTGTTACTACTGCTGTTACTGTGTACACAGAACATCACTGCTGTTACTGTTGTGTACACAGAACATCACTGCTGTTACTGTTGTGTACACAGAACATCACTGCTGTTACTGTTGTGTACACAGAACATCACTGCTGTTACTGTTGTGTACACAGATCACTGCTGTTACTGTTGTGTACACAGATCACTGCTGTTACTGTTGTGTACACAGAACATCACTGCTGTTACTGTTGTGTACACAGATCACTGCTGTTACTGTTGTGTACACAGATCACTGCTGTTACTGTTGTGTACACAGAACATCACTGCTGTTACTGTTGTGTTCACAGAACATCACTGCTGTTACTACTGCTGTTACTGTTGTGTACACAGAACATCACTGCTGTTACTGTTGTGTACACAGAACATCACTGCTGTTACTGTTGTGTACACAGAACATCACTGCTGTTACTGTTGTGTACACAGAACATCACTGCTGTTACTGTTGTGTACACAGAACATCACTGCTGTTACTGTTGTGTACACAGAACATCACTGCTGTTACTGTTGTGTACACAGATCACTGCTGTTACTGTTGTGTACACAGATCACTGCTGTTACTGTTGTGTACACAGAACATCACTGCTGTTACTGTTGTGTACACAGAACATCACTGCTGTTACTGTTGTGTACACAGAACATCACTGCTGTTACTGTTGTGTACACAGAACATCACTGCTGTTACTGTTGTGTACACAGAACATCACTGCTGTTACTGTTGTGTACACAGATCACTGCTGTTACTGTTGTGTACACAGATCACTGCTGTTACTGTTGTGTACACAGAACATCACTGCTGTTACTGTTGTGTACACAGAACATCACTGCTGTTACTGTTGTGTACACAGATCACTGCTGTTACTGTTGTGTACACAGAACATCACTGCTGTTACTGTTGTGTACACAGAACATCACTGCTGTTACTACTGCTGTTACTGTTGTGTACACAGAACATCACTGCTGTTACTGTTGTGTACACAGAACATCACTGCTGTTACTACTGCTGTTACTGTTGTGTACACAGAACATCACTGCTGTTACTGTTGTGTACACAGAACATCACTGCTGTTACTGTTGTGTACACAGAACATCACTGCTGTTTTATTTATCTTATTCATCAACAAAGACAGCCAGGTGTTGTACATGTCTTGTTCATCAACTAGTGACTGGACCACTGTGGTCCTGGATGACATCAATGGACCACTGTGGTCCTGGATAACATCAATGGACCACTGTGGTCCTGGATGACATCAATGGACCACTGTGGTCCTGGATGACATCAATGGACCACTGTGGTCCTGGATGACATCAATGGACCACTGTGGTCCTGGATGACATCAATGGACCACTGTGGTCCTGGATGACATCAATGGACCACTGTGGTCCTGGATGACATCAATGGACCACTGTGGTCCTGGATGACATCAATGGACCACTGTGGTCCTGGATGACATCAATGGACCACTGTGGTCCTGGATGACATCAAAGGACCACTGTGGTCCTGGATGACATCGATGGACCACTGTGGTCCTGGATGACATCAATGGACCACTGTGGTCCTGGATGACATCAATGGACCACTGTGGTCCTGGATGACATCAATGGACCACTGTGGTCCTGGATGACATCAATGGACCACTGTGGTCCTGGATGACATCAATGGACCACTGTGGCCCTGGATGACATCAATGGACCACTGTGGTCCTGGATGACATCAATAGACCACTGTGGTCCTGGATGACATCAATAGACCACTGTGGTCCTGGATGACATCAATGGGCCACTGTGGTCCTGAATGACATCAATGGACCACTGTGGTCCTGGATGACATCAATGGACCACTGTGGTCCTGGATGACATCAATGGACCACTGTGGTCCTGGATGACATCAATGGACCACTGTGGTCCTGGATGACATCAATGAACCACTGTGGTCCTGGATGACATCAATAGACCACTGTGGTCCTGGATGACATCAATGGGCCACTGTGGTCCTGGATGACATCAATGGACCACTGTGGTCCCGGATGACATCAATGGACCACTGTGGTCCTGGATGACATCAATGGACCACTGTGGTCCTGGATGACATCAATGGACCACTGTGGTCCTGGATGACATCAATGGACCACTGTGGTCCTGGATGACATCAATGGACCACTGTGGTCCTGGATGACATCAATGGACCACTGTGGTCCTGGATGACATCAATGGACCACTGTGGTCCTGGATGACATCAATGGACCACTGTGGTCCTGGATGACATCAATGGACCACTGTGGTCCTGGATGACATCAATGGACCACTGTGGTCCTGGATGACATCAATGGACCACTGTGGTCCTGGATGACATCAATGGACCACTGTGGTCCTGGATGACATCAATGGACCACTGTGGCCCTGGATGACATCAATGGACCACTGTGGCCCTGGATGACATCAATGGACCACTGTGGTCCTGGACATCAATGGACCACTGTGGTCCTGGATGACATCAATGGACCACTGTGGTCCTGGATGACATCAATGGACCACTGTGGTCCTGGATGACATCAATGGACCACTGTGGCCCTGGATGATATCAATGGACCACTGTGGCCCTGGATGACATCAATGGACCACTGTGGTCCTGGATGACATCAATGGACCACTCTGGTCCTGGATGACATCAATGGACCACTGTGGTCCTGGATGACATCAATGGACCACTGTGGTCCTGGATGACATCAATGGACCACTGTGGTCCTGGATGACATCAATGGACCACTGTGGTCCTGGATGACATCAATGGACCACTGTGGTCCTGGATGACATCAATGGACCACTGTGGTCCTGGATGACATCAATGGACCACTGTGGTTCTGGATGACATCAATGGACCACTGTGGTTCTGGATGACATCAATGGACCACTGTGGTCCTGGATGACATCAGTGGACCACTGTGGTCCTGGATGACATCAATGGACCACTGTGGTCCTGGATGACATCAATGGACCACTGTGGTCCTGGATGACATCAATGGACCACTGTGGTCCTGGATGACATCAATGGACCACTGTGGTCCTGGATGACATCAATGGACCACTGTGGTCCTGGATGACATCAATGGACCAATTTAAGCTCTTTTGAAGGCCATGTTTTCTGCATTATAATTCTAATTTTGACTGAAAATAGCATTGGTGGACCAGTGGACCAGTGGACCGGTGGACCAGTGTCTCCAACCCTCCCTCCAGAGCAGCATTATCGCCTCTACTACAGATATAAGGGTGTAAATTGATCAGTTAACGGGAGACCACAACGGTCCTCACTGTTGATACTGTTAACAGAACAACAGTTGACAGGGACAAGCTTTCACTCACAAACATCAGGTTCGACCCCCCTCACCTCTGTTAGGAGGTGCAAAAAACAGAACCCTTACAAAACGGTTCTAATTTCCTGTTAGTGTCAGCAACAGATGTACACATTACTGTTGTGTGTACATATTACTGCTGTGTGTACACATTACTGTTGTGTACACATTACTGTTGTGTGTACACATTAGTGTTGTGTGTACAAATTACTGTTGTGTGTACACATTACTATTGTGTGTACACATTACTGTTGTGTGTACACATTACTATTGTGTGTACACATTACTATTGTGTGTACACATTACAACTGTGTGTACACATTACTGTTGTGTGTACATATTACTGCTGTGTGTACACATTACTATTGTGTGCACACATTACTGTTGTGTGTACACATTACTGTTGTGTGTACACATTACTGTTGTGTGTACACATTACTGTTGTGTGTACACATTACTGTTGTGTGTACACATTACTATTGTGTGTACACATTACAACTGTGTACACATTACTATTGTGTGTACACATTACTGTTGTGTGTACACATTATTGTGTGTACACATTACAACTGTGTGTACACATTACTGTTGTGTGTACACATTACAACTGTGTGTACACATTACTATTGTGTGTACACATTACAACTGTGTGTACACATTACTATTGTGTGTACACATTACTGTTGTGTGTACACATTACTATTGTGTGTACACATTACAACTGTGTGTACACATTACTATTGTGTGTACACATTACAACTGTGTGTACACATTGTGTGTACACATTACTATTGTGTGTACACATTACAACTGTGTGTACACATTACTATTGTGTGTACACATTACTGTTGTGTGTACACATTACTGTTGTGTGTACACATTACAACTGTGTGTACACATTGTGTGTACACATTACTATTGTGTGTACACATTACAACTGTGTGTACACATTACTATTGTGTGTACACATTACTGTTGTGTGTACACATTACTATTGTGTGTACACATTACTGTTGTGTGTACACATTACTATTGTGTGTACACATTACAAATGTGTGTACACATTACTATTGTGTGTACACATTACTGTTGTGTGTACACATTACTATTGTGTGTACACATTACTGTTGTGTGTACACATTACTATTGTGTGTACACTTTACTGTTGTGTGTACACATTACTGTTGTGTGTACACATTACTGTTGTGTGTACACATTACTGTTGTGTGTACACATTACTATTGTGTGTACACATTACTGTTGTGTGTACACATTACTGTTGTGTGTACACATTACTGTTGTGTGTACACATTACTGTTGTGTGTACACATTACTGTTGTGTGTACACATTACTGTTGTGTGTACACATTACTGTTGTGTGTACACATTACGGTTGTGTGTACACATTACGGTTGTGTGTACACATTACGGTTGTGTGTACACATTACTGTTGTGTGTACACATTACAGTTGTGTGTACACATTACGATTGTGCGTACACATTACGGTTGTGTGTACACATTACGATTGTGTGTACACATTAAAGTTGCATGTACATACATTAAAGGCGTGTATACACATTAAAGTTCTGAGTATACATACATAGGAGGGGTGTGTGCATATAAACGTTGTGTACACATATATTAAAGTTGTGTGTACACATATATTAAAGTTGTGTGTACACATATATTAAAGTTGTGTGTACACATTAAAGTTGTGTGTACACACAGACTGAAGGTGTGGGTGTACACATTAAAGTTGTGTGTACACGTAGAATGTCGTACAGATGGAGTACCTTGAAGTGTACTCCCTGGAACACTAGCGATAACGATACATCATAAATTACACCTGGAAAATACTGGAGGAGCAGCGAATATACTGTGAGGAAAGTGAAAAAGTGTAAAGGTACCAAGACTCTTCAACACTTGATGGTACACAACAAGTGATAATAGTACACTAGTGATGCACTGGTAGTGGTACACCACCACTGGTAGTGATACACCACCGGTGGTAATGGTACACTAGTAGTGCTGCACTGGTAGTGGTATACTGGTAGTGGCACACTGGTAGTGGTACACCACCAATGGTAATGGTACACTAGTAGTGCTGCACTGGTAGTGGTACACCACCACTGGTAGTGGTATACTGGCAGTGGTACACTGGTAGTGGTACACCACCAGTGGTAATGGTACACTAGTAGTGCTGCACTGGTAGTGGTACACCACCACTGGTAGTGGTATACTGGCAGTGGTACACTGGTAATGGTACACTAGTAGTGCTGCACTGATAGTGGTACACTGGTAGTGGTACACCAACAGTGGTAATGGTACACTAGTAGTGCTTCACTGGTAGTGGTACACCACCACTGGTAGTGGTACACCACCAGTGGTAATATGCTAGTAGTGCTGCACTGGTAGTGGTACACTGGTAGTGGTACACCACTGGTAGTGGTACACTGGTAGCGATACACCACCACTGGTAGTGGCACACTGGTAGTAGCATACTGGTAGTGGTACACTGGTAGTGGTATACTGGTAGTGGTACACTGGTAGTGGTACACTGGCAGTGGTACACCACTGGTAGTGGTACACCACCACTGGTAGTGGTACACTGGTAGTGGTACACTGGTTATGGTACACTGGTTATGGTACACTAGTTATGGTACACTGGTAGTGGTACACTGGTTATGGTACACTGGTTATGGTACACTGTTAGTGGTACACTGGTAGTGGTACACTGGTAGTGGTATATCACTGGCAGTGGTACACTGGTAGTGGTACACTGGTAGTGGTACACTGGTTATGGTACACTGGTTATGGTACACTGGTTATGGTACACTGGTAGTGGTACACTGGTTATGGTACACTGGTTATGGTACACTGTTAGTGGTACACTGGTAGTGGTACACTGGTAGTGGTATATCACTGGCAGTGGTACACTGGTAGTGGTACACTGGTAGTGGTACACTGGTTATTGTACACTGGTTATGGTACACTGGTAGTGGTACACTGGTTATGGTACACTGGTTATGGTACACTGTTAGTGGTACACTGGTAGTGGTACACTGGTAGTGGTATATCACTGGCAGTGGTACACTGGTAGTGGTACACTGGTAGTGGTACACTGGTTATGGTACACTGGTTATGGTACACTGGTAGTGGTATATCACTGGTAGTGGTACATCACTGGCAGTGGTACACTGGTAGTGGTATACTGGTAGTGGTACACTGGTTATGGTACACTGGTTATGGTACACTGGTAGTGGTACACTGGTAGTGGTGCACTGGTAGTGGTATATCACTGGTAGTGGTACATCACTGGCAGTGGTACATCACTGGCAGTGGTACATCACTGGCAGTGGTACATCACTGGCAGTGGTACATCACTGGCAGTGGTACACTGGTAGTGGTACACTTGTTGAGGTACACCGGTAGTGGTACACCAGCATTGGTAGTGATATACTGGTAGTGGTACAATGGTTGAGGTACACCATCACTGGTAGTGGTACACCACCATTGGTAGTGGTATACTGGTAGTGGTATCACTGGTAGTGGTACATTGGTTGAGATACACCATCACTGGTAGTGGTACACCATGACTGGTAGTGGTATACCATCACTGGCAGCGGTACACACACCACTGCACCACTGGCAGCGGTACACACATCACTGGAAGTGGTACACCATCACTGGTAGAGGTACACTGGTAATGGTACACCACTACTGGTAGTGGTATACTGGTACATCGCTGGTAGTGGTACACTTGTAGTGGTACACCGGTGGTGGTACACCGGTGGTGGTACGCCTAAGACAACTCAACGGTACACAGAGGGTTGGTTGTGCAGCCTAGCGGCAGTGGTACACTGACTGAGCCGCACGACCACTGGTGGTACACTGGGCCGCACCACCACTGGTGGTACACTGGGCCGCACCACCACTGGTGGTACACTGGGCCGCACCACCACTGGTGGTACACTGGGCCGCACCACCACTGGTGGTACACTGGGCCGCACCACTGGTGGTACACTGGGCCGCACCACTGGTGGTACACCGGGCCGCACCACTGGTGGTACACTGGGCCGCACCACTAGTGGTACACTGGGCCGCACCACTGGTGGTACACTGGGCCGCACCACTAGTGGTACACTGGGCCGCACCACCACTGGTGGTACACTGGGCCGCACCACTAGTGGTACACTGGGCCGCACCACTAGTGGTACACCGTTCCTCACCACTGGTGGTACACTGGGCCGCACCACCACTGGTGGTACACTGGGCCGCACCACTAGTGGTACACCGGGCCGCACCACTAGTGGTACACTGGGCCTCACCACTGGTGGTACACTGGGCCGCACCACCACTGGTGGTACACTGGGCCGCACCACTAGTGGTACACCGGGCCGCACCACTAGTGGTACACTGGGCCTCACCACTGGTGGTACACTGGGCCGCACCACTAGTGGTACACCGGGCCGCACCACTAGTGGTACACCGGGCCTCACCACTGGTGGTACACTGGGCCGCACCACCACTGGTGGTACACTGGGCCGCACCACTAGTGGTACACTGGGCCGCACCACTAGTGGTACACTGGGCCGCACCACTAGTGGTACACTGGGCCGCACCACTAGTGGTACACCGGGCCGCACCACCACTGGGCCTCAGTATTGAACAGGACGCTGGTGGAGGGAGACGCGCGACTCCATACCTCCCTCCATCTATCTCCTCTCCTCCACTCCATCTATCCAGTGGTACAGTGTACCCTCCTGTGCCGCTCTGGAGGTGCGCCACACTCACATATTTTATACTACTAACAACAGGTGTTTACTAACATCATTTACAAGGTGATTTAAAATTTCTTTGTTTCAAGACGGGTTCCTGCCGTATATCTTAGCAAAATACATCGTCTCGGCCGCCTACTGTATGATTTATACAGTGATCTTGTTGTATTTTGCGCCTGTGGACTTCAAAATGCATCTAAATCAATAGAATAGTGACGATTTTGAATTAGAAATGACGTTTTCTGGTGTAAATCTTGGAAAATACATCGTCTGGGCCTCCTACTGTATGATTTATGCAATAGTCTTCTTGTATTTTGCGCCTGTGGACTTCAAAATACATCTAAATCATTAGAAAAGTGACGATTTTGAATTAGAAATGACATTTTCTGGTGTAAAATCTAAGAAATGAGTCTTTTCCTGATGTAAATGTTGGAAAATACATCGTCTGGGCCTCCTACTGTATGATTTATACAATAATTTTGCACCTGTGGACTCCAAAATACATTTAAATCATTAGAAAAGTGACGATTTTGAATTAGAAACGACGTTTCCGTGTCAAAATATTTAGATATTAATCCTCTTCTGGTACAGATCACAGAAAATACATCACCTGGGCCCCTACTGTATGATTTATACAATAAACTTCTTGTATTCTGCACCCATCGACTTCAAAATACATCTAAAACGGCAAACAAATGTGTTTTTGAATTAGAAACAAGACGATTTTGATCTCTAAATTCCATCTGGACGAATTTTTATTAAATGAAAAATAGATAGACAGAGAAGTTAATGAGGAAAATACAAGTGTATTTCTGGTGTATTTTGTTGTATTAAGATAAAATACATCAGATAGAGAGGTGATAAAACCTGCTCTTACTGTATTACGCAGCTTCAAGGTAAGTATCATTAATAACAACTGGAATAATAACTAAGAATAATCATAATTGAGATTTATCAAGTCATGTTTCACACAGTGTAGAGCTTTGTGTTTCACACAGTGTAGAGCTTTGTGTTTCACACAGTGTAGAGCTTTGTGTTTCACACAGTGTAGAGCTTTGTGTTTCACACAGTGTAGAGCTTTGTGTTTCACACAGTGTAGAGCTTTGTGTTTCACACAGTGTAGAGCTTTGTGTTTCACACAGTGTAGAGCTTTGTGTTTCACACAGTGTAGAGCTTTGTGTGTCACACAGTGTAGAGCTTTGTGTGTCACACAGTGTAGAGCTTTGTGTTTCACACAGTGTAGAGCTTTGTGTGTTGTAGAGCTTTGTGTTTCACACAGTGTAGAGCTTTGTGTTTCACACAGTGTAGAGCTTTGTGTTTCACACAGTGTAGAGCTTTGTGTGTCACACAGTGTAGAGCTTTGTGTGTCACACAGTGTAGAGCTTTGTGTTTCACACAGTGTAGAGCTTTGTGTTTCACACAGTGTAGAGCTTTGTGTTTCACACAGTGTAGAGCTTTGTGTGTCACACAGTGTAGAGCTTTGTGTTTCACACAGTGTAGAGCTTTGTGTTTCACACAGTGTAGAGCTTTGTGTTTTACACAGTGTAGAGCTTTATGTTTCACTCAGTGTAGAGCTTTATGTTTCACTCAGTGTAGATCTTTGTGTTTCACTCAGTGTAGAGCTTTGTGTTTCACACAGTGTAGAGCTTTGTGTTTCACAGTGTAGAGCTTTGTGTTTCACTCAGTGTAGAGCTTTGTGTTTCACTCAGTGTAGAGCTTTGCGTTTCACTCAGTGTAGAGCTTTGCGTTTCACTCAGTGTAGAGCTTTGTGTTTCACTCAGTGTAGAGCTTTGTGTTTCACTCAGTGTAGAGCTTTGTTTCACTCAGTGTAGAGCTTTGTTTCACTCAGTGTAGAGCTTTGTTTCACTCAGTGTAGAGCTTTGTGTTTCAGTGTAGAGCTTTGTGTTTCAGTGTAGAGCTTTGTGCTTCAGTGTAGAGCTTTGTGTTTCAGTGTAGAGCTTTGTGTTTCAGTGTAGAGCTTTGTGTTTCAGTGTAGATCTTTGTGCTTGACTCAGTGTAGAGCTTTGTGCTTGACTCAGTGTAGAGCTTTGTGTTTGACTCAGTGTAGAGCTTTGTGTTTGACTCAGTGTAGAGCTTTGTGTTTGACTCAGTGTAGAGCTTTGTGTTTGACTCAGTGTAGAGCTTTGTGTTTGACTCAGTGTAGAGCTTTGCGTTTCACTCAGTGTAGAGCTTTGCGTTTCACTCAGTGTAGAGCTTTGCGTTTCACTCAGTGTAGAGCTTTGCGTTTCACTCAGTGTAGAGTTTTGTGTTTCAGTGTAGAGCTTTGTTTCACTCAGTGTAGAGCTTTGTGTTTCACTCAGTGTAGAATTTTGTGTTTCAGTGTAGAGCTTTGTTTCACTCAGTGTAGAGCTGTGTGTTTCAGTGTAGAGCTTTGTTTCAGTGTAGAGCTTTCTGTTTGACTCAGTGTAGAGCTTTGTGTTTCAGTGTAGAGCTTTGTTTCAGTGTAGAGCTTTCTGTTTGACTCAGTGTAGAGCTTTGTGTTTCAGTTTAAAGCTTTGTGTTTCACTCAGTGTAGAGCTTTATGTTTCACTCAGTATAGAGCTGTATGTTTCACTCAGTATAGAGTTGTATGTTTCACTTAGTGTAGATCTGCATGTTTCACTCAGTATAGAGCTGTATGTTTCACTCAGTGTAGAGCTGTATGTTTCACTCAGTGTAGAGCTGTATGTTTCACTCAGTGTAGAGCTGTATGTTTCACTCAGTGTAGAGCTGTATGTTTCACTCAGTATAGAGCTGTATGTTTCACTCAGTATAGAGCTGTATGTTTCACTCAGTATAGAGCTGTATGTTTCACTCGGTGTAGAGCTTTATGTTTCACTCAGTGTAGAGCTGTATGTTTCACTCAGTATAGAGCTGTATGTTTCACTCAGTATAGAGCTGTATGTTTCACTCAGTATAGAGCTGTATGTTTCACTCAGTATAGAGCTTTATGTTTCACTCAGTGTAGAGTTGTATGTTTCACTTAGTATAGAGCTGTATGTTTCACTCAGTGTAGAGCTTTCAGTGTAGAGCTTTGTTTCAGTGTAGAGTTGTTTGACTCAGTGTAGAACTTTGTGTTTGACTCAGTGTAGAGCTTTACAACCAGTGTATATACACTGAGATATACACCTCTGAGTGTACACACAGACACTTCTCTGTGTGCACAATGTTCTGCATACAAGCGGATTCTGACATGTACACCACATGTTGTAATACCTTGTTCAACTGTGTATTATGTCTTAATAAATTATTATTATTATTATTATTATTATTAATTATTATTATTATTATTATTAATGTATATAGTACACAGAACATACACCTCTCAGTGTATATAGACTAACAAAGCTGGTCTTGGACCATATAGAGTCTCGCTTCAGCTTCTGGTCTGCTGACCAAGACCAACTGGTCCAAACACTCACACAGCCTCACTTCAGCTTCTGGTCTGCTGACCAAGACCAACTGGTCCAAACACTCATACAGTCTCACTTCAGCTTCTGGTCTGCTGACCAGGACCAACTGGTCCAAACACTCACACAGTCTCACTTCAGCTTCTGGTCTGCTGACCAAGACCAACTGGTCCAAACACTCACACAGTCTCACTTCAGCTTCTGGTCTGCTGACCAAGACCAACTGGTCCAAACACTCACACAGTCTCACTTCAGCTTCTGGTCTGCTGACCAAGACCAACTGGTCCAAACACTCACACAGCCTCACTTCAGCTTCTGGTCTGCTGACCAAGACCAACTGGTCCAAACACTCACACAGTCTCACTACAGCTTCTGGTCTGCTGACCAAGACCAACTGGTCCAAACACTCACACAGCCTCACTACAGCTTCTGGTCTGCTGACCAAGACCAACTGGTCCAAACACTCACACAGCCTCACTTCAGCTTCTGGTCTGCTGACCAAGACCAACTGGTCCAAACACTCACACAGTCTCACTTCAGCTTCTGGTCTGCTGACCAAGACCAACTGGTCCAAACACTCACACAGCCTCACTTCAGCTTCTGGTCTGCTGACCAAGACCAACTGGTCCAAACACTCACACAGTCTCACTACAGCTTCTGGTCTGCTGACCAAGACCAACTGGTCCAAACACTCACACAGTCTCACTTCAGCTTCTGGTCTGCTGACCAAGACCAACTGGTCCAAACACTCACACAGCCTCACTTCAGCTTCTGGTCTGCTGACCAAGACCAACTGGTCCAAACACTCACACAGCCTCACTTCAGCTTCTGGTCTGCTGACCAAGACCAACTGGTCCAAACACTCACACAGCCTCACTTCAGCTTCTGGTCTGCTGACCAAGACCAACTGGTCCAAACACTCACACAGTCTCACTACAGCTTCTGGTCTGCTGACCAAGACCAACTGGTCCAAACACTCACACAGTCTCACTTCAGCTTCTGGTCTGCTGACCAAGACCAACTGGTCCAAACACTCACACAGCCTCACTTCAGCTTCTGGTCTGCTGACCAGGACCAACTGGTCCAAACACTCACACAGCCTCACTTCAGCTTCTGGTCTGCTGACCAAGACCAACTGGTCCAAACACTCACACAGCCTCACTACAGCTTCTGGTCTGCTGACCAAGACCAACTGGTCCAAACACTCACACAGTCTCACTTCAGCTTCTGGTCTGCTGACCAAGACCAACTGGTCCAAACACTCACACAGTCTCACTACAGCTTCTGGTCTGCTGACCAGGACCAACTCACAATTATTTATTGGCTCCACAAACAAAAATGTTAACCCTGAAAAAATTCGTAATAACGAATTCTACTCGTCTTTTATACAATAAATAATTTTTTACTCAATTCTTCTCAAAATCAAATGTTCTTTGACATCCTATTTCAAAAACATCTAATATTGACAGTCTTCAAAAATTATTATAATGGGTTTTTATAATATTTTTAATGGATAACTTTTAAAAAAATCCCGTTGTTCCCCAAGACTATTGTTGTTTTTAATAAAAATGTTGAACAATGGGACACTGAAACAATGCTTATTGTCATAGCCCCATTATATATGGATTTATATATATATATATATATATATATATATATATATATATATATATATATATATATATATATATATATATATATATATATATATATATATAGTTTTAACACATCGGCGGTCTCCCACCAAGGCAGAAAGGTACAAAGAAAGAAAAAACTTTCACCATCATTCACTCCACCACTGTCTTGCCAGAGGTGCTTTACACTACAGTTATAAAACTGCAACATTAAACCCGTCCTTCAGAGTGCAGACACTGTACTTACCATCTCCAGGACTCAAGTCCAGCCTGCCAGTTTCCCTGAATCCCTTCATAAATGTTACCTTGCATACACTCCAACAGCACGTCAAGTCGTAAAGACCATTTGTCTCCATTTGCTCCTCACTAACACGCTGACGCACGCTTGCTGGAAGTCCAAGCCCCTCGCACACAAAACCTCCATTACCCCCTCCCTCCAACCTTTCCTAGGCCGACCCCTACCCCGCCATCCCTCCACTACAGATTTATACACTCTCGAAGTCATTCTATTTTGTTCCATCCTCTCTACATGTCCGAACCATCTCAACAACCCCCTCCTCAGCTCTCTGGATAATAGTTTTGGTAATTCTGCACCTCCTCCTAATCTCCAAACTACGAAGTCTCTGAATTATATCCACAGACTTCTCAGTGCACCACTTACCTTTTTCCCCTCATCAATTCTATAATTCACCTCATCTTTCATAGACTCATCCGCTGACACGTCCACTACCAGATATCTGAATACATTCACCTCCTCCATACTTTCTCCCTCCAATCTAATATCCAATCTTTCGTTACTTAATTTTATCCTTATCACCTTACTCTTTCCTGTATTCACTTTTAATTTTCTTCCTTTACATACCCTACCAAACTCATCCACCAACCTCTGCAACTTCTCTTCAGAATCTCCCAAAACCACAGTGTCATCAGCAAAGAGCAACTGTGACAATTCCCACTTTGTGTTAGATTATTTATCTTTTAACCCCACACTTCTTGCCAACACCCGAGCATTCACTTCTCTTACAACCCCATCTATAAATATACTGAACAACCCTGGTGACACATCCTTATCTAAGGCCTACTTTTACTGGGAAATAATCTGCCTCTCGCCTACATACTGTAACCTGACCCTCACTATCCTCGTAAAAACTCTTCACATTGCCCCTCTATCCACCCTGTCATATGCTTTTCCAAATCCATAAATGCCACAAAAACCTCTTTACTCTTATCAAAATACTGTTCACGTATATGTTTCACTGTAAATACCTGGTCTACACACCCCCTACCCTTCCTAAAGCCTCCTTGTTCATCTGCTATCCTGTTCTCCGTCTTACTTTCAATAACTCTATCATACACTTTACCAGGTATACTCAATAGACTTATTCACCTATAATTTTTACACTCTCTTTAGTCCCTTTTGCCTTTATACAAAGGCAATTATATATATATATATATATATATATATATATATATATATATATATATATATATATATATATATAAACACTGATCTCTGGCTGAAGGAGACTCGAACCTACGAACCTTGGAACAAGGTACGCAGTGCTTTACCAATCTACCCACACTGGACCAATACCTTGGAGTCCAGCTTGCGCTAGACTTTGATCCAAGGCAGCCAGCTTTCAGGGAGAAGGCTTACAGCTTATCATCTCATCCCCTGCATGCATCAGCCTTTCTAGAGATATTAACAATGCAAGGAATTCGCAAGAGCAGGCGAAATATACACAAACACTGATCTCTGGCTGAAGGAGACTCGAACCTACGAACCTTGGAACAAGGTACGCAGTGCTTTACCAATCTACCCACACTGGACCAATACCTTGGAGTCCAGCTTGCGCTATATGTATGTGTGTGTGTGTGTGTGTGTGTGTGTGTGTGTGTGTGTGTGTGTGTGTGTGTGTGTGTGGTGCCGAATAGGTAAAATTGGTCAATTAGCAAGAACTCGTTTAAAATAAAGTCCTTTCTAAAATTTCCTAAAAACATCAAAAACACAGGAAAGGAGGAACACTGCAGTAGGCCTACTGGCCCATACTAGGCAGGTCCTTCACATACTCAACCCACTAACATAAACGCTGCACAAGACAGGTATACAACACCGACAAGATGACACCTGAGACACACATGCAACATCTCGATATCTTTATTGTAGACGTTTCGCCCACCTGTGGTTTTATCAGTACAGATTCTAGGACATAATTTGAAGACAGTAGAACTATATACACAAGATAAGGTAATCAGTCCCTCAGCCTTGGAGTCGGTGTGCAGAGCACCGGTTCTAAAGTTTTTTTGTACCAAAAGAACCTTAGAAAACTTACCTAACCTTATTATAACAAGCTCAATTTAATTTGGCTTAATCCAGCTAAATATATTTTAGATAAGTTTACAATAATTTAATAAACAAACACAATGAAACGTATTTTTGTCGTCAGGTTCAGAATGATTTTTGCGAAATTAAAGCATAAAAATTTTTTCGCTCTTATTCGGCAAGAAGAGCGTTGCTATGTAAGCCAAAATCGTAAGTTTTACCTATTAGGCACGACATTATATATATATATATATATATATATATATATATATATATATATATATATATATATATATATATATATATATATATATATATATATATATATATATATATATAAGATCACAGTAAACAGGTGATTTCAAAATATGCAAAACAACCACTCTGAAAGAATAGAGAAATTCCAAGCGCTTTCGTGACTACTCACATTATCAAGTTCCTTGATAATGTGAGTAGTCACGAAAGCGCTTGGAATTTCTCTATTCTTTCAGAGTGGTTGTTTTGCATATATATATATATATATATATATATATATATATATATATATATATATATATATATATATATATATATATATATATATATATAATATATATATATATATATATATATATATATATATATATATATATATATATATATATATATATGTCGTGCCGAATATGTAAAACTGGTCAATTAGCAAGAACTCATTTAAAATTAAGTCCTTTCTGAAATTTTCTCTTATACGTTTAAATATATTTTTTTCATTAATGTTGAGGCAAAAATTTTTAATTTTGCACCAAAAGAAACTTAAAAAACTTACCTAACCTTATTATAACAAGAACAATTTATTTTAGCCTAAACCAACTAAATATATTTTAGATTTGTTTACAATAATTTAATACTAAACCAACGCAGTGAAATATATTTTTTTCGTTAGGTTCAGAATGATTTTGGCGAAATTATTGCATACACAAATTTTCCCTTGTCCTATATGGCAAGATGAACGTTGATATTTAAGCCAAGATCGCAAGTTCTGCCTATTCGGCACGACATATATATATATATATATATATATATATATATATATATATATATATATATATATATATATATATATATATATATATATATATATATATAGGATGAGTGGTAAAAGATACCAAACCACCACAGGGGGTAGTTGAATATCTCTAGGCCTTTCATGTTGCAACCAGCACTTTCTCAGGAGGTTGCAATGTTGCAGAGGAAAAAGTGACCATGCAGGTGCATACATGAGAACTGCTGCTGCAAGGCAGCAGTGACCACAGGTGGCACCTGATACTCTAGTGGCACCTGACACTAGTGGCACCTGGCACTAGTGGCACCTGGCACTAGTGGCACCTGGCACTAGTGGCACCATGACTCAGTAATGAACAAGATAATACATAGTGACATGTCAGTTATAACGAAAATAACGTCAGACTTCCATTCGTTACGTTATAAAATAACGTAAATTCTTATTTCTTGTATTTGTAGTAATATGTTTTGGGATTTTTTTCGTAATTAGTGTATTAAATTAAATATACTTAACAGGTGATTGATAATTATTGGTCTCATAACATATTTTTTTTTGTAATCTATTGTGGAATTTCTCTTATGTATGCTAATTAACAACTAAATATTCATCTATATATATGTCCAGTGGAGATGTCATGTCTGATGTCATGGGTGATGAATGTTGCAGCGAGGAGAAGGCTGGAGGCAGTGGAGATGTCATGTCTGATGTCATGGGTGATGAATGTTGCAGCGAGGAGAAGGCTGGAGGCAGTGGAGATGTCATGTCTGATGTCATGGGTGATGAATGTTGCAGCGAGGAGAAGGCTGGAGGCAGTGGAGATGTCATGTCTGATGTCATGGGTGATGAATGTTGCAGCGAGGAGAAGGCTGGAGGCAGTGGAGATGTCATGTCTGAGGGCAATGTGTGGTGTGAATATAATGCAGAGAATTCGTAGTTTGGAAGTTAGGAGGAGGTGCGGGATTACCAAAACTGTTGTCCAGAGGGCTGAGGAAGGGTTGTTGAGGTGGTTCGGACATGTAGAGAGAATGGAGCGAAACAGAATGACTTCAAGAGTGTATCAGTCTGTAGTGGAAGGAAGGCAGGGTAGGGGTCGGCCTAGGAAAGGTTGGAGGGAGGGGGTAAAGGAGGTTTTGTGTGCGAGGGGCTTGGACTTCCAGCAGGCGTGCGTGAGCGTGTTTGATAGGAGTGAATGGAGACAAATGGTTTTTAATACTTGACGTGCTGTTGGAGTGTGAGCAAAGTAACATTTATGAAGGGGTTCAGGGAAACTGGCAGGCCGGACTTGAGTCCTGGAGATGGGAAGTACAGTGCCTGCACTCTGAAGGAGGGGTGTTAATGTTGCAGTTTAAAAACTGTAGTGTAAAGCACCCTTCTGGCAAGACAGTGATGGAGTGAATGATGGTGAAAGTTTTTCTTTCTCGGGCCACCCTGCCTTGGTGGGAATCGGCCAGTGTGATAATAATATATGTCCAGCAACAGTCGTGGTCATTACGGTGCCCTGTGGCCTGGTGTGGGTAGCATCCTGGGTGTTAGTGGCCTGGTGTGGGTAGCATCCTGGGTGTTAGTGGCCTGGTGTGGGTAGCATCCTGGGTGTTAGTGGCCTGGTGTGGGTAGCATCCTGGGTGTTAGTGGACTGGTGTGGGTAGCATCCTGGGTGTTAGTGGCCTGGTGTGGGTAGCATCCTGGGTGTTAGTGGCCTGGTGTGGGTAGCATCCTGGGTGTTAGTGGACTGGTGTGGGTAGCATCCTGGGTGTTAGTGGCCTGGTGTGGGTAGCATCCTGGGTGTTAGTGGCCTGGTGTGGGTAGCATCCTGGGTGTTAGTGGCCTGGTGTGGGTAGCATCCTGGGTGTTAGTGGACTGGTGTGGGTAGCATCCTGGGTGTTAGTGGACTGGTGTGGGTAGCATCCTGGGAGTTAGTGGCCTGGTGTGGGTAGCATCCTGGGTGTTAGTGGCCTGGTGTGGGTAGCATCCTGGGTGTTAGTGGTCTGGTGTGAGTAGCATCCTGGGTGTTAGTGGCCTGGTGTGGGTAGCATCCTGGGTGTTAGTGGCCTGGTGTGGGTAGCATCCTGGGTGTTAGTGGCCTGGTGTGGGTAGCAGCCTGGGTGTTAGTGGCCTGGTGTGAGTAGCATCCTGGGTGTTAGTGGACTGGTGTGGGTCACATCCTGGGTGTTAGTGGACTGGTGTGGGTCACATCCTGGGTGTTAGTTGACTGGTGTGGGTCACATCCTGGGTGTTAGTGGACTGGTGTGGGTCACATCCTGGGTGTTAGTGGACTGGTGTGGGTCACATCCTGGGTGTTAGTGGACTGGTGTGGGTCACATCCTGGGTGTTAGTGGACTGGTGTGGGTCACGTCCTTGGTGTTAGTGGACTGGTGTGGGTCACATCCTGGGTGTTAGTGGACTGGTGTGGGTCACATCCTGGGTGTTAGTGAACTGGTGTGGGTCACATCCTGGGTGTTAGTGGACTGGTGTGGGTCACATCCTGGGTGTTAGTGGACTGGTGTGGGTCACGTCCTGGGTGTTAGTGGACTGGTGTGGGTCACATCCTGGGTGTTAGTGGACTGGTGTGGGTCACATCCTGGGTGTTAGTGGACTGGTGTGGGTCACATCCTGGGTGTTAGTGGACTGGTGTGGGTCACATCCTGGGTGTTAGTGGACTGGTGTAGGTCACATCCTGGGTGTTAGTGGACTGGTGTGGGTCACATCCTGGGTGTTAGTGGACTGGTGTGGGTCACATCCTGGGTGTTAGTGGACTGGTGTGGGTCACATCCTGGGACAAAACTGACCTAATTTGCGGGAAATGCTCAGCATAACAAGCAACTTTCTATATAGTAGTGGGTCACTGATGTCAATACTGGTCTGTATACCTTGTACATGTACTGGTGTGGGTCACATGGGATACCTTGTACATGTACTTGCGGGATATTGTACATGTACTGTATACCTTGTACATAGTACTGGTACTGATGTCACCTGTATACTTTGTACAAGTACTGGTATACCTTGTACATGTACTGGTATACCTTGTACATGTACTGGTATACCTTGTACATGTACTGGTATACCTTGTACATGTACTGGTATACCTTGTACTGGTATACCTTGTACATGTACTGGTATACCTTGTACATGTACTGGTATACCTTGTACATGTACTGGTATACCTTGTACATGTACTGGTAGGAAATATTATTATTATTATTAACTGTGAGTTAGGACCTCCCCCCCAATCCCCTCGTTTTTAAGCAAGTCTAACCACCGTCCATTCTCTTTAAGTCCCATTTTCTAAATAGATAACAACTGATAGAATATATATTTAATATTTTACCCGTCATCTTCGATCAGACTGATTAATAACCACGACTGTGGCTGGACATACATATACAGATAAATATTTAGTTGTTAATTAGCATATATTGGAGACATTCCAACAGCAATGGAAGTTGCCATAAAAATTATTAAGTTTATCCAAAATAAATTACTGAAGAAAATAATTTTCAGTGACTATAACGAAATATTTTGATATGAGAACAGTAAGTATCAGTCGTGATGAATGGTTTGAAAAACCGACAAGTTGAAGATTGAGACACTTATGCAGTATATGGGAATCTTTATTCAGGAAACGTTTCGCCACACAGTGGCTTCATCAGTCCAATACAAAGTAGAAAGGCGTAAGGAGAGGAGGAGTTTGAGGTAATCAGTCCCTCAGCCTGGAGTCGATGTGTTCAGTCCATCAGTCTTGTAGAATGTACAGCATAGGGCCGTAGACGTGGCTTATATACTGTAGTGAGGTGAGGTGAAGCAGGCGGAGGCGGGGTCATAGTGGTACTATCCACTAGTCGAAGTAGTGAGGTGAGGTGAAGCAGGAGGAGGCGGGGTCATAGTGGTACCATCCACTAGTCGAAGTAGTGAGGTGAGGTGAAGCAGGCGGAGGCGGGGTCATAGTGGTACCATCCACTAGTCGAAGTAGTGAGGTGAGGTGAAGCAGGCGGAGGCGGGGTCATAGTGGTACCATCCACTAGTCGAAGTAGGTTTTCGTCCAAAGGTTGGACAAAGAATCCAAAGGTTACAAAGTATTCTTCAACACTTATTCAACCTTTGGACGAAGACCTACTTCGACTAGTGGATGGTACCACTATGATCCCGCCTCCGCCTGCTTCACCTCACCTCACTACAGTATATAAGCCACGTCTACGGCCCTATGCTGTACATTCTACAAGATTGATGGACTGAACACATCGACTCCAGGCTGAGGGACTGATTACCTCAAACTCCTCCTCTCCTTACGCCTTTCCTCTTTGTATTGGACTGATGAAGCCACTGTGTGGCGAAACGTTTCCCGAATAAAGATTCCCATATGCTGCATAAGTGTCTCAATCTTCAAGTATCAGTCACTCGTTGTTACGATTTTGATGTCGTAACTTAAATAAAATATCGCTGGCTGCTACAGGCTGCAGACACTGTCGTCCAGGTGTTATAATAGTACTGTGAAAAACACAGCAAACCTTGGACCAGCATGTACTCATGTATTAAAATTATTGAAGATTTAGACACTTATGCAGCATATGGCAATCTTTATTCAGGAAACGTTTCGCCAGACAGTGGCTTCATCAGTCCAATACAAAGTAGAAAGGCGTAAGGAGAGGAGGAGTATGAGGTAATCAGTCCCTCAGCCTGGAGTCGATGTGTTCAGTCCATCAATCTCCTTACGCCTTCCTCTTTGTATTGGACTGATGAAGCCAGTGGGGCGAAACGTTTCCTGAATAAAGATTCCCATATGCTGCATAAGTGTCTCAATCTTCAACTTGTCGGTTTTTCAAACCATTCATCACACATTAAAATTATTATTGGGAAGAATAAAAACTCATCAATATAAATATATATATATATATATATATATATATATATATATATATATATATATATATATATATATATATATCAATAATAACACTCTGCTACTGATGAGCTAAACAAAATAAACGTTTTTGTACAGGGAGGCTCCATGACGCCCCCCCCCCTTTCTGCAGGCTACATATCCTACAGTGGAAATGTTAAATATCATCGACACCATGCCTAGCCCTTCTTGGGTAGGGTAGGTGCCTGAGCCAGAGCTTGTAGCTCACAAGACTGTCATTCCCATTAGTACCCTTGGGGTGGGGATGGCAGACCAGAGAGGCCTAGCTTCTCCCTACGAGAAGCTAGGCCTGGGGACAGTTGGTCCCAAAGATGAGGGGGTACTTGTACCTCCTCCCATGGGAGGCTTAGCTTTCAGACACTCCCAAGACAGGGAGGCAAGGCCGGGCCACCACTTGGAAAAGGCCCGGGCCGGGAGAATACCGGCGGATCTTTAATAACAATAATAAACGTTAAATACTCTCCAAAATACAGGCCACTGTATCCTAGAGATTTACAAATAAACATGAGAGCACAAACACCTGTGGTATACACTAAAGAAACTTACCAAAATTACCAACTCTAACACCAACCCATGACTACTTCACCCACCCGCCTTCCTACATATACAGAAGAACTATACACACCACTCATCTGCTCCTGGCCACTGCCTGACTGACAGGAATAAAACGTGTTCAATCTCAAGGAATATACACGTCCACTTTCAGTATACTACACATAAAATGACATATGTGGAGCGTTATTTTATATTTTTTTTTAATACAGTACTCCGTAATACCTATTAAGTACATTTACTTTGGAAAGTTCCCGAAACATATTACTACAAACACAAGAAATTGGATTTTACGTTAAGACACATAAGACAATAACAATGATGATCTGATACAAAATGTCACCATATCAAAAACAATATATGTACTCAGATCACAACATAATTGAGGTTCAGACATGTATGTGCGGAGCCCCAGACCGACAAAATGAGATTAGTCACGAGGGAGCCTTCACCAAATTCAACTTCAATAACAAGGACATAAAGTGGGACCAAGTAAACCAAGTCCTAAATGATATAAGCTGGGAAGATATACTAAGCAACACAGACCCCAACTTATGCCTAGAACAGATTAACTCGGTGGCACTCGATGTATGCACAAGGCTTATTCCTCTAAGAAAAAGGAGGAGTAGATGTAAAATAGAATGAGACAGGCGCTCCCTTTACAGGCGACGGAAAAGAATAACAGAGCGGCTAAAAGAGGTCAATATATCTGAAATGCGTAGGGAGTCACTGGTCAGAGAAATAGTAAACATCGAACTTAGGCTAAAGGAATCTTATAGGAGTCAGGAATCCCAGGGAGAACTAAAAGCCATAAATGAAATCGAAAGAAACCCCAAGTATTTCTTTTCTTATGCCAAATCAAAGTCAGGAACAACATCCAGTATTGGGCCCCTACTTAAACAAGATGGGTCCTACATAGATGACAGCAAGGAAATGAGTGAGCTACTCAAGTCCCAATATGACTCAGTTTTTAGCAAGCCGCTAACCAGACTGAGAATCGAAAATCAAAATGAATTTTTTATGAGAGCCACAGAATTTGGTTAACACAAGCCTATCTGATGTTATCCTGACACCAAATGGCTTCGAACAGGCGATAAATGACATGCCCATGCACTCTGCCCCAGGGCCAGACTCATGGAACTCCGTGTTCATCAAGAACTGCAAGAAGCCCCTATCACGAGCTTTTACCATCCTATGGAGAGGGAGCATGGACACGGGGGTCGTCCCACAGTTACTAAAAACAACAGACATAGCCCCACTCCACAAAGGGGCCAGTAAAGCAATAGCAAAGAACTATAGACCGATAGCACTAACATCCCATATCATAAAAATCTTTGAAAGGGTTCTAAGAAGCAAGATCACCACCCATCTAGATACCCATCAGTTACACAACCCAGGGCAACATGGGTTTAGAGCAGGTCGCTCCTGTCTGTCTCAGCTACTGGATCACTACAACAAGATCTTAGATGCACTAGAAGACAAAAAGAATGCAGATGTAATATATACAGACTTTGCAAAATCCTTCGACAAGTGTGACCATGGTGTAATAGCTCACAAAATGCGTGCTAAAGGAATAACAGGAAAAGTTGGTAGTTGGATCTATAATTTCCTCACTAACAGAACACAAAGAGTAGTAGTCAACAGAGTAAAGTCTGAGGCGGCTACGGTGAAAAGCTCTGTTCCACAAGGCACAGTACTCGCTCCCATGTTGTTTCTCATCCTCATATCTGACATAGACAAGGATGTCAGCCACAGCACCGTGTCTTCCTTTGCAGATGACACCCGAATCTGCATGACAGTGTCTTCCATTGCAGACACTGCAAGGCTCCAGGCGCACATCAACCAAATCTTTTAGTGGGCTGCAGAAAACAATATGAAGTTCAACGATGAGAAATTTCAATTACTCCGATATGGTAAACACGAGGAAATTAAAACTTCATCAGAGTACAAAGCAAATTCCTTCCACAAAATAGAGCGAAAAACCAACGTCAAAGACCTGGGAGTGATCATGTCGGAGGATCTCACCTTCAAGGACCATAACATTGTATCAATCGCATCTGCTAGAAAAATGACAGGATGGATAATGAGAACCTTCAAAACTAGGGATGCCAAGCCCATGATGACACTCTTCAGGTCGCTTGTTCTATCTAGGATGGAATATTGCTGCACACTAACAGCACCTTGCAAGGCAGGTGAAATTGCTGACCTAGAAAATGTACAGAGAACCTTCACGGCGCGCATAACGGAGATAAAACACCTCAATTACTGGGAGCGCTTGAGGTTCCTGAACCTGTACTCCCTGGAACGCAGGCGGGAGAGATACATGATTATATACACCTGGAAAATCCTAGAGGGATAAGTACCGAACTTGCACACGAAAATCACTCACAACGAAAGCAAAAGACTCGGCAGACGATGCAACATCCCCCCACTGAAAAGCAGGGGTGTCACTCGCACGTTAAGAGACAATACAATAAGTGTCAGGGGCCCGAGACTGTTCAACTGCCTCCCAGCATACATAAGGGGGATTACCAACAGACCCCTGGCAGTCTTCAAGCTGGCACTGGACAAGCACCTAAAGTCGGTACCTGACCAGCCGGGCTGTGGCTCGTACGTTGGATTGCGTGCAGCCAGCAGTAACAGCCTGGTTGATCAGGCTCTGTTCCACCAGGAGGCCTGGTCACAGACCGGGCCGCGGGGGCGTTGACCCCCGGAACTCTCTCCAGGTAAACTACAGGTACACAACAGTTAGGTATCTTCATTCCGAAACGTTTCGCCTACACAGTAGGCTTCTTCAGTCGAGTACAGAAACGTTGGTAGAAGCAGAAACGTCTTCACATCTCTGTGACACTAGTGCCAGGTGCCACTAGAGCGCCAGGTGCCACCTGTGGTCATTGCTTGTTTTCCAGCAGCAGAAGTTCCCATGGATGCACTTGCATGATGCTATTTCCTCTGCAACACTGCAAGCTCTTGAGAAAGTGCTGGCTGCAACACGAAGGACCTAGAGCTATCATTAGAGAGGATGGAGCAGGATAGCATGACTTGGAAGGTGTATAAATCTGTAGTGGAGGGCAAGGTAGGGGTCGTCTTAACAAAGGTTGAAGGAGGGAGTGAAGGCTTCGTGTGTGAAGGGCTTGAACATCCAACAGGTGTGTTGGGAATGGAAGCCCAGTTAGCAAAACTTGAGTTATGGAGGTAGGAAGTACAGCATCTGTACTCTGAAAGATGGGTGAGGATGTTACTGTTCTAGAGGTGGGAAGTACAGTGCCTGTACTCTCAAGGATGGATGAGGATGTTACAGTTCTGGGGGTGGGAAGTACAGTGCCTGTACTCTCAAGGATGGATGAGGATGTTACAGTTCTGGGGGTGGGAAGTACAGTGCCTGTACTCTCAAGGATGGATGAGGATGTTACAGTTCTGGAGGTGGGAAGTACAGTGCCTGTACTCTCAAGGATGGATGAGGATGTTGCAGTTCTGGGGGTGGGAAGTACAGTGCCTGTACTCTCAAGGATGGATGAGGATGCTACAGTTCTGGAGGTGGGAAGCACAGTGCCTGTAATCTGAAGGATGAGTGAGGATGTTACAGTCCGTCTGGCAAGGTGTTTCTGAATCTGCAATAAGGATATGGAACATGGACAGGTATCAGGAAGTGCTCAGGAGGCTAATAATAAGCATGAAAATAAAGAAAAACTATTGGATAATCTACCCAAAATATAATGAACATGGGAGAATGGAGAATGACCAGTCTACAACAGTTGACCCGAAAATAGACACCCACTGAAAAAAAAAAAAATACGGGAAACAAAAACCTCAGCTAGCGCAGCCCCCAGCCCTAGGGCTGACCCAGACTCAGGCCCTGTGGCACGCTAATCCGGATTCGGCTAAAGACTCTTCCACAGCCATAGCCCCTATCACAGATGTAAAGGAGGAGGAGCCTTCTTCCCGGGAAAATGGCCTCCTGAAAAGAGATGGTGCTGTCTCTCGCCTGGTTATCAAAGACTGTAGTGCAGTTCTAAGATCTGCACAAATTGGAAATACATCCACCACGAACTGTATCCAACCAAAAGCAAAATGGTGCAGATTCTATGCTTGGGGCATCTGTAAGCATGGAATATTGAGAAAAACAAATTGGACATGTAACTCTCAGCATCCAAAAAAAATGCCGCGACCTCCTGTCTAAAGGAGTGTGTCGTTCTACTTATTGCAAACTCTTCCACCCTAAGACGTGTCACTTCTCAGTCCTTGAAAAACAATGTTACAACACCAACTGTCTCGCATACCATTTAAAATGGACCAGAAGATACACACCCCGTGAAACAAACCAGTCACGGTAGTTACGACAACTCCACTCCAAGTGATTTTTTAGGGGTAGGAAACGAAGGAAGAAAATGGAAAGAAATAAGCAAAATAGTCCACCATCTTGGAGCCTTGTTGGACTGGAGGCACAGCCAGTGGCACCTCCGTGGCCCTCCAGAACCACAACTACTGATGCCAACAACAAAATCCCTCAAACATGCAACACAACCTCATTTATATTTGCTAATATACAGGGCCTTAAGCCATCCACAAACAAAATACCTTCCATCAGTGGACTTTTAGGGGAGTCAAATGCAATGTTTGCAGCCTTCACAGAGACCCACACAAAAGATTACTTTGACAGTGAAATTTTGATATCTGGGTACAACCCTTTCAGATGCGACAGAAAGAACAGTAAACAAGGGGGTTACCTGGAGGTTATTCCTCCGCGGCCCGGTCATGACCAGGCCTCCCGGTGGATCAGGGCCTAATCAACCAGGCTGTTACTGCTGGCTGCACACAGTGGGGTGGTTGGCCTGTATGTCAAAGAGTCGCTCATCTCCACGGAGATACTGAACACTACAAATAATGTAGTTGAAATTCTAACAATGAAGATTAAGAACCAAGACTCAGGCATTATACTTGTATACAAGCCAGCAGATAAAACTTCCCAACAGTTCAAGGAACAGCTATTGAAAATTGACTGTAAAACCTTCCAGCCCCATTCCCAAACATCTTGCTGCTTGGTGATTTCAATCTAAGACATTCAAAATGTAAGAATATAACTAATAATGTTACAGCAGAGACTAAACCTAGAGGCAACTCAGATGAAATGTCACACACATATGAGCTGCTGTATTTCTGCAATAAACACGCTAAGTCAGCAGATAGTGGAGCCAACAAGACTGGAGAACACACTAGACCTTATTTTCACAAATAATGAGAACCTGGTAAGAAACATAACAATATCAAAAACAACAAATTCTGATCACAATCTAATCGAAGTTCAGACTCACATGTACAGAGGTCCTGGTCAGCAAAATGCACACAGCTATGAGGGTACCTTCACCAAATTCAACTTCAACAACAAGAACAACAACTGGGACCAGGTAAACTATGTCCTAAGTGAAACATGTTGGGAGGATATCTTAAATAACATAGACACTAACCAGTGCCTTGAAAAGATCAACTTTCTGATAGCTGAAGTTCGCATATTCCCCTAAGAAAAAAGAAGAGAAGTAAACTGGAAAGAGAGAGATGCTCCCTCTACAGGAGAAGGCGAAGACTCACCGGCCACATGCCAAAAACAAGGCAAAACCACATCTAGTATAGGGTCGCTGCTCAGACAAGACGGATCCTACACAGATGACAACAAATAAATGAGTGAGATACTTAAATCTCAATATGACACTGTGTTCAGAGAGCCACTAATCAGTCTAAAGACCGACAATCCAAATAATTTTTCATGAGTGAGCCTCAAAACCCTGTCAGTGTATGCCATATTTCTGATATAACCCTAACGCAACTAGACTTTGAGAAAACCATTGACAACATGCCCATGTACTCAGCCCCAGACCCAGACTCGTGGAAAGATTTAGATTTTGCCACCGAAGTTGCTAGTTTATTGTGCACCCCATATCCATTCTGTGGACGGTAGCGCAAGAACATATGGATACACAAAAGGCCTAGGAACTAGGCCCCAAAGGGTTAACAGGAATACATATGGATTTATATCTACATATCTATAGTTCACTTATCTGTTACAAGCAAATTTAGGAAATTTGCTTAATATATCTGGTATCTTATTTTCATTAATAAGATATCTTGACATGTCACATAGGTTATTATACTGTCTGTCTCTGTATTCCTCAATAAGTGGACAATTAAGTACATAGTGTTCAAGACAGTGACCATATGTCTGATAACATAATTTACATTTAGTTTGATCATCATCTGTGTGTCTCCCAAACTGCCAGAAGTACTTGTAACCAAGCCTAAGTCTGGCCACTACAACATCAGTCAGTACTTGTAACCAAGCCTAAGTCTGGCCACTACAACATCAGTCAGTACTTGTAACCAAGCCTAAGTCTGGCCACTACAACAACAGTCAGTACTTGTAACCAAGCCTAAGTCTGGCCACTACAACATCAGTCAGTACTTGTAACCAAGCCTAAGTCTGGCCACTACAACTTCAGTCAGTACTTGTAACCAAGCCTAAGTCTGGCCACTACAACATCAGTCAGTACTTGTAACCAAGCCTAAGTCTGGCCACTACAACAACAGTCAGTATTTGTAACCAAGCCTAAGTCTGGCCACTACAACATCAGTCAGTACTTGTAACCAAGCCTAAGTCTGGCCACTACAACATCAGTCAGTGTTCACCTTGCACGTTGCTCCATAAACATACTTATCTACGTTCATGTTATCATAGTGGGTTATAGATCTACTCAGGCTTCTAACTGCATTCCTATAACAATCATTTTCATTATTTACTTCTCTCCTAATATTATTCCTAACGCTAGACACAGTTATACCAAAGTTATATTCAACATTCTCCTTCTGGGTACTCTTCTTGGCTAACATATCAACTTTATCATGAAGGAGTAATCCAATGTGTGATGGGATCCATAGCAACTACATTAATTCATTTGTCCCGGATTTTTGAGTATCTATACCGGGTTTCTCCAATGAGCATGTTGTTGGAGTCATTATATGAGTCAAAAGCCTTCAGTGATGACATAGAATCAGCAATGATGATAGAGTCAAGCTCAGTGTCATAAGTTAGCTTTAGCGCCATTAGGATTGCAAACAATTCAGTTTGCAGTGTAGACGCCCAGTTGTTAATTCTTATGCCTAACTTAACAAATTTATTATGGTTCTTAACTAGGGAGGTGGCAACAAGAGCAGATGCAGCCCTGCCAGAAGACTCCTGTTTAGATCCATCAGTGTATATAACTTGTGGTAACTTATTACTACCAGCTAGGCCAGAAATTTCTTCTTGGGCAGTTGTTTTAACAAGTAATTTAAGGAAGGGATTACTAGCAATGATCTTCTTGGGAGGGACTTAAAGGTATGTGATATTAAATGAACACATCTTCCATGGAGGGGTGAAATGTTGCCTACAGTGATACTGTTCATGCAGGTTATAAAACTTAATGCAATTGCACGTTTTCACAGTCCATTTAGATCTGTGTTTATTTACCTCTAGACACTTGGTAAGATTCATTGTGACAGAGTTTGGTTCATTTCTCAACATTCTAATACTGAGTACAGTGTTAATCTCAACAATCCTATCACTGATACTAGAAATACCAAGCTCCTTCCTCATATTAAGAACTTTTGTAGATCTGGGACAGCCAAGAATAATTCTGAGAGCTTCATTTTGCATTAACTCCAAGGGTCGGAGAGAACTTTCTCTAGCTAATGTCAACATGGGAGCAGCATAATTAAGGACCTAACATAGGCTATGTACATCATTCTCACGATTCTCACATTAGCACCATAGTTGAGGTTGTAGCCAGCAACATTAGCACCATAGTTGGGGTTGTAGCCAGCAACATTAGCACCATAGTTGAGGTTGTAGCCAGCAACATTAGCACCATAGTTGGGGTTGTAGCCAGCAACATTAGCACCATAGTTGGGGTTGTAGCCAGCAACATTAGCACCATAGTTGGGGTTGTAGCCAGCAACATTAGCACCATAGTTGGGGTTGTAGCCAGCAACATTAGCACCATAGTTGGGGTTGTAGCCAGCAACATTAGCACCATAGTTGGGGTTGTAGCCAGCAACATTAGCACCATAGTTGGGGTTGTAGCCAGCAACATTAGCACCATAGTTGGGGTTGTAGCCAGCAACAGCTTTGAGAGCATTTAGCCTAGCTTTACATTTCTTGTTTAGTTGTGGTATAGTGGATTTGTTAAAGGGTACATCTACACCAAGATATCTGTAAGTTTTAACGTAGCTAATGATTTCACCCTGCAAATAGATGGGTGGGGGATGTCGTTTGCTTGTTAAGATCTTTGTTTTAGAGAAAGATATTATGAGGCCTAGTCGATTACAAATTGCTTGAACTTCATTAAGAATGGTACTCATCTTATGTCCTGTTGTACGGATTGTAGATGAATGGTTCAGAGAACCGACACGTTGATAAATTAGACACATGTGCAACTCTTGGGTATCTTTATTAAGGAAACGTTTCGCCACACAGTGGCTTCATCAGTCCATACACAGAAGCTTGAAGAATAGGAGGAGAATGAGGTAATCAGTTCCTCAACTTTGAGTCGATAGACTGACCACATCGACTCAAGGTTGAGGGACTGATTACCTCATTCTCCTCCTATTCTTCAAGCTTCTCCTGTGCATGGACTGATGAAGCCACTGTGTGGCGAAACGTTTCCTTAATAAACATACCCAAGAGTTGCACATGTGTCTAATTTATCAACGTGTTGTACGGATCATGATGTCATCAGCATAGCTTATAGCTATATGTTTAGGTGAGGCAGGTAGAGCATTTAGGAGAGCATTAATCAGAATATTAAATAGCATGGGACAAAGAACTCCTCCCTGCGGTGTACCTGAAGACATTTCTTTAGACTCACTTCTAAAGCCTTGGTAAAGGACAGAGGATACTCTATTTGACAGGTATCCTAATATCCAGCAGAGTAAGCTACCACCAATATTCATTTTGGCTAGTTCATGTAGTATAATGGTTCTGTTCGCAATATCAAATGCAGATTTTAGATCAAGAAAAGTGGTAAAACTAGTAGAGGTGTGTGCAGTGAGAAAGGTGGAAATACAGTTCTCGTGGAACTGATTACGAACCGCAAGAAACTCCTCTCGCATAGACACATGAGATTCCCCGAGTCACTAAAAACAACGGATATAGCCCCACTCCATAAAGATGGCAGCAAAGCAATTGCTAAGAGCTATATACCAATAGCTCTAACGTCCCCCATCATAAAAATCTTTGAAAGTTATAAGAAGCAGAACTGCAAGCCACTTGACTTCCCAACAGTTGAACAATCCAGGGCAACATGGGTTCAGAACAGGTTGATCCTGCCTCTCACAACCACTGAATCACTATGATATGGTCTTGGATGCACTGGAAAACAAAGAGATCAGGCAAAAGCCTTCGACAAGTGCGACCATGGTGTAATAGCACACAAAATGCGTGCCAAAGGGATAAATGGAAAAGTAGACAGATGGATCTTCAACTTTCTAACCAATCGCACACGAAGAGTAGTGATAAACAGAGTTAAATCGGAAGATGGCATAGTGAAGAGCTCTGTCCCACAAGGCACAGTACTCGCACCTATCCTGTTCCTCATCCTCATATCAAACATAGACAGAGATGTAAACCATAGCACCGTATCATTTGTTGCAGACGATACTAGGATCTGCATGAGAGTGTCATCCACTGAGGACACTGTTAACCTCCAAGAAGATATAAACCAAGTTTTCCAATGGGTAACAGAGAACAATATGATGTTCAATGAAGACAAATTCCAACTACTCCGTTATGGAAAACTGGAGGAGATAATAACTAGGACTGAGTATACTACAAACTCCAATCACACAATAGAGCAGAAAAGTAATGTGAAGGACCTGGGAGTGGTAATGTCTGAGGATCTCGCCTTCAAGGATCACAACAATGCCACTATCACATCTGTGAGGAAACTGATAGGATGGATAATGAGAACATTCAAGATAAGAGATGCCAAGCCAATGATGATCCTTTTTAAATCACTTGTTCTCTCTAGGCTGGAATACTGCTGTACATTAACATCTCCATTCAAGACAGGTGAAATTGCATATGTAGAAAATGTACAGAGAACCTTTGCTACACATATAAGTTCCATCAAACACCTTAACTACTGGGAACGCCTGGAAGCACTTGACTTGCACTCTCTGGAGTTCAGGCAAGAGACATCATAATCTACATCTGGAAAATTCCAGAGGGACTGGTCCCTAATCTGCACACAGCATTTACTCCCTATGAAAGCAAAAGACTTGGCAGGCGATGCAGCATACCTACAATGAAAAGTAGGGGTGCATTAGTACACTAAGAGAAAAGACAAGTGTCCGGGGCCCAAGACTGTTCAACAGCCTTCTACCAGCTATAAGGGGAATTATCAATAGACCCCTGGTTGTCTTCAAGAGGGAACTGGACAGATATCTAAAGTCAGTACGGGATCAGCCGCGCTGTGGTTTGTACATTGGACTACTTGCGGTCAGCAGTAACAGCCTAGTTGATCGGGCCCTGACCCACCGGGAGGCCTGGTCATGGACAGGACCTCGGAGGCGTTGATCCCCGGAATACTCTTCAGGCAGACTCCAAATAGGTAGTCCAGTGCCTGTACTCTGAAGGATGAGAGAGGTTGTTACAGTTCAGGAGGTGGGAAGTACAGTGTCTGTACTCTGAAGGAGGAATGTATTGAAGAGTCTTGGTTCCTTTACACTCGTGGTTGAAATTTTTATTCCACCGATCTCTCTCTCTCTCAAGGGAGAGCGACTGACCCACTCACATAGTGACCATAGACTTACCTAAGTCATTAATGACCTGACATATATCTGGAAAACCTAAACACAACAGGCCTCGGACCAAGACTCTACGACTGTGACTCACAGAACCAGACCACTCGATAAGTGACCAGACCTCACGTTCTCTTGCACTTAGGCCTAGGGCAGGCCTAGGCAAGACATTTGAAAATCCAGGGACGGGACTTTAAGCTCGTTCTAACTAGTGATCATGTAATGAAGGTCGTCTAAGTGACTTAATCTGTGGACTTACGCAAGTAACATAGTAGAGTGTCGTTAAAGTGACCTTGTGACCTAAACCCGTGCGTAGTCTTGCCTGTCCTCTCCAGACCGCTACTTCGGCTTTTCGTAATAATAACGTTTATTTCTACAAGTATCTGATGCAACTTATACAGACCATAGCTGACATCAATGACATACTATATAGAAAGTTCCTGGTTAATTTTGTCCCCAGGATGCCACCCACACCAGTCGACTAACACCCAGGTACCTACTTTCTGCTAGGTGAACAATAACACCTAGTTCAAGGTTACCTGGAAGCTACCTGGAGGTTATTCTGGGGATCAACGCCCCCGCGGCCCGGTCCATGACCAGGCCTCCCGGTGGATCAGGGCCTGATCAACCAGGCTGTTACTGCTGGCCGCACGCAGTCCAACGTACGAGCCACAGCCCTGCTGATCCGGCAATGACTTTAGGTATCTGTCCAGCTCCCTCTTGAAGGCAGCCAGGGGTTTATTGGTAATTCCCCTAATGCTTGATGGGAGGCTGTTGAACAGTCTTGGGCCCAGGACACTTATGGTGTTTTCCCTTAGTGTACCAATGGCGCCCCTACTTTTAACTGGGGGTATTTTGCATCGCCTGCCCAGTCTTTTACTTTCGTAGGGAGTGATTTCTGTGTGCAGATTTGGGACCATTCCTTCCAAGATTTTCCAAGTGTAGATTATGATATATATCTCCTGCGTTCCAACGAGTACAAGTCAAGTGCTTCCAAGCGTTCCCAGTAGTTAAGGTGCTTGACAGAACTTATACGTGCAGTAAAGGATCTCTGTACACTCTCTAGATCTGCGATTTCACCTGCTTTGAATGGAGATGTTAATGTACAGCAGTATTCCAGCCTAGAGAGAACAAGTGATTTGAAAAGGATCATCATTGGCTTGGCATCTCTCGTTTTGAACGTTCTCATTATCCATCCTATCAACTCCTCCAGAAACTGGGCGTCCTGGATAATTACAACCTGGATAATTACAATCTGGACAATTAGTCTGGATAATTACAACCTGGATAATTACAGCCTGGATAATTAGTCTGGATAATTGCAGCCTGGATAAGTACAACCTGGATAATTACAGTTTGGATTAGTCTGGATAATCACAGCCTGGATAATTTCAACCAGGATAATTATAGCCTGGATAATTACAACCTGGTTACGTACAGCCTGGATGAGTTATCCTGGATCAAACCTGGGACGGCCGGAGTCTTTGTGAACCAACAGCACCTACGTAGTGTGTTGAAGAGTCTTGGTTCCCTTACACTTATGATGGTAGTGTCGAGAGAATGAGACAGACTGAGAGAGAGACTGAAAGAGAGAGAGAGAGAGAGAGAGAGAGAGAGAGAGAGAGAGACTGGGAGAGAGAAAATCGATCGGAGAGCAGGAGACTTGCAGCTCACTCCATAACTCCACTCCTTCACTCCTCCTTCACTCTTAACTCCTGCTTCACTTCTGCTTAACTCCTGTTTCACTCCTGCTTCACTCCTGCTTCACTCCTGCTTCACTCCTGCTTCACTCCTGCTTCACTCCTGCTTCACTCCTGCTTCACTCCTGCTTCACTCCTGCTTCACTCCTGCTTCACTCCTGCTTCACTCCTCCTTCACTCCTGCTTCACTCCTGCTTCACTCCTGCTTCACTCCATAACTTCATAAGAAGATAAGAACGAAGGAGCACTGCTGAAGGCCTACTGACCCCCGGAGGAACACTGCTGAAGGTCTACTGACCCCCGGAGGAGCACTGCTGAAGGTCTACTGACCCCCGGAGGAACACTGCTGAAGGCCTACTGACCCCCGGAGGAACACTGCTGAAGGCCTACTGACCCCCGGAGGAACACTGCTGAAGGCCTACTGACCCCCGGAGGAACACTGCTGAAGGCCTACTGACCCCCGGAGGAACACTGCTGAAGGCCTACTGACCCCCGGAGGAACACTGCTGAAGGTCTACTGACCCCCGGAGGAACACTGCTGAAGGTCTACTGACCCCCGGAGGAACACTGCTGAAGGTCTACTGACCCCCGGAGGAACACTGCTGAAGGCCTACTGACCCCCGGAGGAACATTGCTGAAGGCCTACTGACCCCCGGAGGAACACTGCTGAAGGCCTACTGACCCCCGGAGGAACACTGCTGAAGGCCTACTGACCCCCGGAGGAACACTGCTGAAGGCCTACTGACCCCCGGAGGAGCACTGCTGAAGGCCTACTGACCCACGGAGGAACACTGCTGAAGGCCTACTGATCCCCGGAGGAGCACTGCTGAAGGCCTACTGACCCACGGAGGAACACTGTTGAAGGCCTACTGACCCCCGAGGAGCACTGCTGAAGGCCTACTGACCCACGGAGGAACACTGCTGAAGGCCTATTGACCCCCGGAGGAGCACTGCTGAAGGCCTACTGACCCACGGAGGAACACTGCTGAAGGCCTACTGACCCCCGAGGAGCACTGCTTAAGGCCTACTGGCCCACGGAGGAACACTGCTGAAGGCCTACTGGCCCCCCGGAGGAGCACTGCTGAAGGCCTACTGGCCCACACAGGGCAAGTCCTCAGTAAAAGCACTCAGGTCTGTGTCCAACTTCTGGAAGCTACACAAGAAGTTACTATCGTACCCCAGACACCAGTCAAACAGTATTGTTGATAATGGTATAAAACACCCACAAGTTGATGATTAAGACACATGTGCAACAGTTGGCTATCTTGATTGATGACACATCACGTCTATACAGCAGACTTCGTCAGTCAAATACAGTCAGCAGCAGCAGAGGAAATAAAGACTGACTACATTATCTTCATTCCACTACTACAGCTGCTGACTCTGTAATTGACTGACGAAGTCTGCTGTCTAGACGTGATGTTTGATCAGTAAAGATAGCAGACTGTTGCACATGTGTCTTAATATTTAACCAATCAAACCCAATCCCTCCCATTCATATACGTACCCAATAACACCAATCAAACCCAATCCCTGCCACTCGTGCATGTGTCCAATCACTTTTTAAAGTTGGCCAGAGTCTTAGCCTGTGTTACACAACCCGGACGGCTCTTCCACACATGATGACTCTCTCAACCAGTCTTAGCCTGTGTTACACAACCCGGACGGCTCTTCCACACATGATGACTCTCTCAACCAGTCTTAGCCTGTGTTACACAACCCGGACGGCTCTTCCACACATGATGACTCTCTCAACCAGTCTTAGCCTGTGTTACACAACCCGGACGGCTCTTCCACACATGATGACTCTCTCAACCAGTAATTATCTATGTCATTTCTAAATCTAAATTTATCTAACCTAAATCCGTTGTTTCTGGTTCTTTATTCGATATTACCTGGAGTTTACCTGAAGAGGGTTTCGGGGGTCAACGCCCCCGCGGCCCGGTCTGAGACCAGGCCTTCTGGTGGATCAGGGTCTGATCAACCAGGCTGTTACTGCTGGCCGCACGTAAACCGACGTACGAACCACAGCCTGGCTGATCAGGTACTGACTTGAAGTGTCTGTTCAGCGTCTTCTTGAAGACAGGTCATATTTTATTAATATCGCCTTTATGTCCATTATTATACACTTACGACCTTTTAGCAAACGTTGTGTCCTGGGACTTTGATCACTACTAACACACAGAGGTTACAGAGACTGGAGGTGGACAGTGAGGTGTGACGCATGGTGACCTGAAGAATGACTTAGTGGGTGGGAAGACAATGTGATCACGTGACTGTTGTGTTGTCAGGTATCTGATGCTTTGTCTGGTTCAGTATCTTGTATGGTAAGTTTTTAAAAATTTTGTAGTTTACAGTATTATGTTCGATGGTGTCGGTGACGGTGATTATCGCGGCTTCCAGACATTGTTGACGTCTAACATCTTGTTTGGTGAGACGAGTTTTGCCACATTCCAATTCACCAAATGTCCTGTGGAGTCCCTGTGGAGGACACAGGTGTACCTGAACGTAGAGTCCTTGTAGAGGACACAGGCGTACCTTAACATGGAGTCCCTGTAGAGGACACAGGCATACCTTAACGTGGAGTCCCTGTGGAGGACACAGGCGTACCTTAACGTGGAGTCCTTGTAGAGGACACAGGCGTACCTTAACGTGGAGTCCCTGTAGAGGACACAGGCGTACCTTAACATGGAGTCCCTGAAAAGGACACAGGCATACCTTAACATGGAGTCCCTGAAAAGGACACAGGCATACCTTAACATGGAGTCCCTGTAGAGGACACAGGCATACCTTAAGTCATCTCTTGCTGACGCTGCGAGGCTCGTTCAGGCCGACTGAAAGGTTTCTGCTTGTTTCCTCTACATATTTCTTGGGCCAGGAACCACAGGGGATGGTGTAGACGCTCACTGTGGAAGTTAGAGGTGTGAGGCTGCGTTCCATGGTGAGGTCTTTGATGATGTGTTTGTGGTGGAAATATTGTACGTTGCTCTCAGCAAGTACCTGGCGAGTATTAGTGACATCACCTGGCGAGTATTAGTGACATCACCACATGGGAACACTATGAACTGCTTAGAGGACTGTTCCATGGGGGACTCTGTTGAGGATAGCTTGTGCCATGAGTCTGCAATCCTGGATAAAGAAAGATGGAAACGAAAAAATTGTGATGGCTTGTGCTATGTAAATGCATTCTTCTTCAAGGAACAAGGGCTGGAGATACGAAGAACTCTCAAGGAGAAGCCAAAAAGGACACCTCTCTTAGTGTAGGTGTCTTGGTGCAAACAGAAGTTTATACGACCGTCCTTGTTGGTAGGTTTTCTACACACTTTGAAGAGAAGTTTGTCATTGTCGGGAGACCTGCGCAGGAGGACGTCGATTAAAGGAAATCTGTCATATTCAAGTTCAAGTGTAAACTTTATTAATGTCTTGACAGCATTGATCTTGTTAATGGGCACCTGGATTATTGTAGCTTCTGGGACAGAAAACCAATATATCGTCAACGTATCTTAGCCAGGAAACTGTGTTGGGAATAAGGGTGCTGAATTTGTCGGTCTCGAGGTTCTCCATGACGAGGTTGGTGAGCACACACTGAGTGGGCTGCCCATTGCCATCCCAAAACTTTGTATCAGTTGTTCCCATATTTGAAGATGTTAAAATTAACACAGATATCTACTAGACTGATGAGGTCCAGACGAGGTAATGAGAGGTTGTGGCTATCGGTGAGATTCTGTCTCAGAATATTTATTGCAGCATCAGTAGGAACGTTAGTAAACATCGAACGTTAGTAACATCGAAGGAAGCCATGTTTTGTTGACATTCAGGTTGGAAATACGAGAGAGAAGGTCATCTGAGTGTTTGAAGTGAGCCTGGCACTTCTAGGCACCATCAGCCAGGCCCACCTCAAACTCTCAGGTGACCTCCTTTCTCGCATTTCCAACCTGAATATCGAAAACAAAAGCATGGCTTTTGTAGTGTTGTGATGTTGCCAAGAATACTCGCCAGGTACCTACTAAGAGCAACATACATATTCCCACCACAAACACATCTATCAAAGAGTTCACTTTGAACCGTAGCCCCTCACCTCTCACCTCCACATGGGGCGTCTACACGGTCCCAAGAAATATGTAGAGGAAACAGGCAGAAATCTTTCGTTCCACCTGAACGAACATCGAAGCGTCAACAACAGAGACGATTTAAGGTACGCCTGTGTCCTCCACAGGGACTCCACGTTAAAGTACGCTTGTGTCCTCCACAGGGACTCCACGTTAAGGTGCGCTTGTGTCCTCCACAGGGACTCCACGTTAAGGTACACCTGTGTCGTCCACAGGGACTCCATATTAAGGTACGCCTGTGTCCTCCACAGGGACTCCACGTTAAGGTACGCCTGTGTCCTCCACAGGAACTCCATATTAAGGTACGCTTGTGTCCTCCACAGGGACTCCACGTTAAGGTACGCTTGTGTCCTCCACAGGGACTCCACGTTAAGGTACGCCTGTGTCCTCCACAGGGACTCCACGTTAAGGTGCGCTTGTGTCCTCCACAGGGAATCACCGGGACATTAGATGAATTGGACGTGGCACAGATCGTCTCAACAAACATCTTAGGCGCCGACGATATCTGAAAGCTTGGCTATTCTCTGTCACCGACACCACAGAACATAATACTGTAAACTACAAAATTCCAAAAATATTATCACACAAGATACTGAACCAAACAAAGCATCAGCTACCTAACAACACAGGAGTCACGTGATCCCATTGTCTGTCCCCATCCGAATATAGCATTCTTCAGGTCACTGTGTCACTCACACCTCACCCTCCACCTACATATATACTGTCTCTAACCTTCGTATGTTAGAAGTGATCAAGGACCCAGGACCAAAACGTTTTCAAATAAATATATCCTAGTGTTTGTTCACTTGTCTTTCTAAACCAATTTGTTGGTATCTAATACCAAGGTTTATACCAAACACTTGTAAACTTCAATGGTATCTCCTCTCATTCAGTGTCTCTCAAGAGAGTGAAGATTCAAGTCTCTAAGTCTTCATATGGGAGATTACTTAAGCCGTAGATCAACTTTGTCATCCTTCTCTGTATGTTCTCCAGTGAATTTATATTTATTCTGTAGTAAGGAGACCAAAATTTATCATAATCTGAGGCCTCACTAGTGTAAAATAACTGTAAAATAACTTTTGGACTCCTGTTAACTTATACGTCTTGATGTAAATCCAAGTACTCTGTTAGCCTTATTGCGCACAATTAGGCACTCTTGTTTAGGCTATAGATTTCTGTTTACCATGACTCCCAAGTCTTTTTTCATACTCTGTGTTTGATGATCAACCTCTACTCCACCTAGTTTATAACTTCAAGAGTTATTTCCCCAAGGACTAGGTCTTTACACTTATCCACATTGAACTTCATCTGCCACTTTTCAGACCAAGACATTAATTTGTCCAAATCCTCCTGGAGTTTATTGGTATCCTCTTCAAAATCAATCATTCGGCCTATTTTTGTATCAGCAAATTTACTCATGTAACTTGTAATCCCTTCATCAAAGTCATTAATGTAAATTATGAACAACAATGGGGATAAAACTGATCCCTGTGGGACGCCACTAGTGACCGGTCCTCACTCAGACTTGACCCTAATAACAGAAGCTCTCTGCTTTCTATTGGTAAGCCATGCCTCTATCCATGCTAGAATTTACCTCCTATACCATGAGCTGCCACTTAAAGTCTCTTGTGAGGTACTCTATCGAAGGCTTTACTAAAACCCAAATAAACAATATCATATTCTTTATCACTGTCCACCTCCTCAAATGTTTTATTGAAGAACGTCAGTAAATTTGTCAGGCAGGAACGACCTCTCGTGAACCCATGCTGAGACTCGGTCAAATTATGCTCTTCAAGGTGACTTTTAATAATATCAGCAATTACTGATTCTAATAATTTGCCCACTATAGACGTCAGGCTTATTGGACGGTAATTTGAAGGAGTGGATTTATCCCCTGATTTAAATATAGGAACCACATTAGCCATCTTCCACATCTCTGCCACAATACCTGTTTGGATGGACACACTAAACAAGCCCGATAATGGCTGACTAAGTTCCAACTTACATTCCTTAGACATCAATTCATCGGGTCCCGGGGACTTATTTTCAGTTTATCTACTTATTTGATAACCAGTAACATTACTCAACTTTCTCCGGAACTTAAATATTTATTAATTGCTGAGATAACATTCAAGTTTTCCTGTGTCAAGACTAACAAGACATAACTATTAAACACACAATACATTTGATGTTAATTATCAGTCAGCTGTTCGTCCCCAGGTCTCAGCGGTCACACTTCTGTCCAATACACGTGAAAGAATCCTTGTGAATTAGCCTTTGATTCATTAGCAACTCTAATTTCATAGTCACGTTTAGCCTTTCTAATCCCCCTTTTTTTTTACATCTCTCTTAAAATGAACGTATTAGTCAATGAGGTTAACCTCTCCTCTTTTGATATGCCTATAAATTCTTTTCTCTCCTAATAGATGGTGGCCTAGTGGGAAATCTCTCGCTTCACACGCTGAGGGTCCGGGTTCGATTCCCGGGGAGGGTGGAAACATTGGACGTGTTTCCTTACACCGGTTGTCCCAGTTCACCCATCAGTAAAAATGGGTACCTGGGTGTTAGTGGACTGGTGTGGGTCGCATCCTGGGTGTTAGTGGACTGGTGTGGGTCACATCCTGGGTGTTAGTGGACTGGTGTGGGTCACATCCTGGGTGTTAGTGGACTGGTGTGGGTCGCATCCTGGGTGTTAGTGGACTGGTGTGGGTCGTATCCTGGGTGTTAGTGGACTGGTGTGGGTCACATCCTGGGTGTTAGTGGACTGGTGTGGGTCACATCCTGGGTGTTAGTGGACTGGTGTGGGTCGCATCCTGGGTGTTAGTGGACTGGTGTGGGTCGCATCCTGGGTGTTAGTGGACTGGTGTGGGTCACATACTGGGTGTTAGTGGACTGGTGTGGGTCGCATCCTGGGTGTTAGTGGCCTGGTGTGGGTCACATCCTGGGTGTTAGTGGACTGGTGTGGGTCGCATCCTGGGTGTTAGTGGACTGGTGTGGGGTCACATCCTGGGTGTTAGTGGACTGGTGTGGGTCGCATCCTGGGTGTTAGTGGACTGGTGTGGGGTCACATCCTGGGTGTTAGTGGACTGGTGTGGGTCACATCCTGGGTGTTAGTGGACTGGTGTGGGTCGCATCCTGGGTGTTAGTGGACTGGTGTGGGTCACATCCTGGGTGTTAGTGGACTGGTGTGGGTCGCATCCTGGGTATTAGTGGACTGGTGTGGGTCACATCCTGGGTGTTAGTGGACTGGTGTGGGTCACATCCTGGGTGTTAGTGGACTGGTGTGGGTCACATCCTGGGTGTTAGTGGACTGGTGTAGGTCACATCCTGGGTGTTAGTGGACTGGTGTGGGTCACATCCTGGGTGTTAGTGGACTGGTGTGGGTCACATCCTGGGACAAAACTGACCTAATTTGCGGGAAATGCTCAGCATAACAAGCAACTTTCTATATAGTAGTATGTCACTGATGTCAGCTATGATCTGTATACCTTGTACATGTACTGGTATACCTTGTACATGTACTGGTATACCTTGTACATGTACTGGTATACCTTGTACATGTACTGGTATACCTTGTACATGTACTGATATACCTTGTACATGTACTGGTATACCTTGTACATGTACTGGTATACCTTGTACATGTACTGGTATACCTTGTACATGTACTGGTATACCTTGTACATGTACTGGTATACCTTGTACATGTACTGGTATACCCTGTACATGTACTGGTATACCTTGTACATGTACTGGTATACCTTGTACATGTACTGGTATACCTTGTACATGTACTGGTATACCTTGTACATGTACTGGTATACCTTGTACATGTACTGGTAGTTAGTAAATATTATTATTATTATTATTATCTTCCATTCATTCATTTGGGAACTTTCTTATTTATCCTAATTTCTCTCGGGGAAATATACTCTGAGCGCGTTGTACATTAAGAAAGTCATAAATGCAGAATCTTTCATTATCATAAGTAATGATCATCGTTAATAAGATTATTAGCTAGATTACCCCAGTTGAGGCTACACAGGTGTTACCTAAGTCCATTATAATCAGCAGAACGATAAATTGCAGACTGTTACCGTATTATCCTTATTATCGTAGTTCCAGGTAATGGATTTATAATCACTTGCACCAAGTTTTTCAGTGATCTCCAGATTATTTACGAGTGTTTCTTTATCTGACAAGACCAGGTCGAGCAAATTATTACCTCTGGTAGGCTCTGGTACATAGTGCTTCAGAAAAAAGTCCTCAACCGCTTCCAGAAAGTCACTGGACTCCAGATTATCAGTCAGAGAAGTCCAGTCAATTTGATTCAAATTAAAATCCTCCAGTATTACTACGTTATCGTGTCTAGAAGTCCTAACAATCTGTTCCCAAAGAAATCTCCCTTTATTTATTTCTAAGTCTGGAGGTCAGTATATTACATCTAAAATTAGTTTTTCTCGACTTTCTGGACTTTATTCCATAACTCCACTCCATAACTCCACTCCATAACTCCACTCCATAACTCCACTCCATAACTCCACTCCATAACTCCACTCCATAACTCCACTCCATAACTCCACTCCATAACTCCACTCCATAACTCCACTCCATAACTCCACTCCATAACTCCACTCCATAACTCCACTCCATAACTCCACTCCATAACTCCACTCCATAACTCCACTCCATAACTCCACTCCATAACTCCACTCCATAACTCCACTCCATAACTCCACTCCATAACTCCACTCCATAACTCCACTCCATAACTCCACTCCATAACTCCACTCCATAACTCCACTCCATAACTCCACTCCATAACTCCATAACTCTGCTCCTTCGTTACAAAATGCGACATCTGTAAAGTATAGACGCCTCTTGAAGTATAACCTGGTATACTTACATGTCATAGTTATCTTGAATATATAATGCCAAGGGCACATTTAATACCTGTACTGCTCTTGATAACTACCGCCTGGTACGTCGCTATGATGAGATGTACTAAAATACAAGAATGTGTGTGCTCAGTAAGACTCGACTTAGACTTAAAATGTGACTGACAATAACAAATCCCAAAATAATCTAACTTCTGGACTATCACCCAACAGTAATAGTGTTGAAAGCACCAGTGACCAGCACAGCGTCAGGCAAGGCATCAAGGAGACCAAAAACGACCTCACCTCGTCACCTAATGCCACTGTCTTTCCAATATTCACTAATAACTCTACCTCATTTTGCCTATAACTGGTATCAATAAAACTCACACTATCACTACCCTGATAATTCACACTGTCTACTTTCGTTGTAGCATATTTTATTTCCCACAAAAAACCATACCATTAGCTATTTCTAGTTTAAAGAGATAACATGGCCCTCCACTGCACCGGCCAGTGCCCCCACACCAGACCTAGATAAGTGAACCCCTGGTATACATGTTATTTCTGCCACAGAGGAGATCCCAGTTCTTTATAAATGGTAGTGCTGTCATGTGGGATTGGGTAATAACACTCACTTTGGATGTTCTAGTATATTCGATGGAATATAGGGGGAGCACCAACGCCTCTACTTGCACTGGTCCGCTGAGTGCCTCGGAGGATAGCGGCATTCAAAACATGCTAGGTCAGCTGAACAGTGAATAACAAGTGATTCACACAGACGGTTGGTAGTGAGTCATACTACTGGTAACCGGTTACTGGTAACTGGTACTACTGGTTCATGTGGGGGTTCGATAACGTGGATTGGGTAATGACACTCACGTTATCAAACCCCCACATGACAGTGCAATATACAGTGCAATTAACACCAATTGCCCTGGACAATCATTCATTTCCTGGAGTTTACCTGGACCTGGAGTTTACCTGGAGAGAGTTCCGGGGGTCAACGCCCCCGCGGCCCGGTCTGTGACCAGGCCTCCTGGTGGATCAGAGCCTGATCAACCAGGCTGTTACTGCTGGCTGCACGCAAACCAACGTACGAGCCACAGCCCGGCTGATCAGGAACCGACTTTAGGTGCTTGTCCAGTGCCAGCTTGAAGACTGCCAGGGGTCTGTTGGTAATCCCCCTTATGTATGCTGGGAGGCAGTTGAACAGTCTCGGGCCCCTGACACTTATTGTATGGTCTCTTAACGTGCTAGTGACACCCCTGCTTTTCATTGGGGGATGTTGCATCATCTGCCAAGTCTTTTGCTTTCGTAGCGAGTGATTTTCGTGTGCAAGTTCGGTACTAGTCCCTCTAGGATTTTCCAGGTGTATATAATCATGTATCTCTCCTGCCTGCGTTCCAGGGAATACAGGTTCAGGAACCTCAAGCGCTCCCAGTAATTGAGGTGTTTTATCTCCGTTATGCGCGCCGTGAAGGTTCTCTGTACATTTTCTAGGTCGGCAATTTCACCTGCCTTGAAAGGTGCTGTTAGTGTGCAGCAATATTCCAGCGTAGATAGAACAAGTGACCTGAAGAGTGTCATCATGGGCTTGGCATCCCTCGTTTTGAAGGTTCTCATTATCCATCCTGTCATTTTTCTAGCAGATGTGATCGATACAATGTTATGGTCCTTGAAGATGAGATCCTCCGACATGATCACTCCCAGGTCTTTGACGTTGGTGTTTCACTCTATTTTGTGGCCAGAATTTGTTTTGTACTCTGATGAAGATTTAATTTCCTCGTGTTTACCATATCTGAGTAATTGAAATTTCTCATCGTTGAACTTCATATTGTTTTCTGCAGCCCACTGAAAGATTTGGTTGATGTCCGCCTGGAGCCTTGCAGTGTCTGCAATGGAAGACACTGTCATGCAGATTCGGGTGTCATCTGCAAAGGAAGACACGGTGCTGTGGCTGACATCCTTGTCTATGTCAGATATGAGGATGAGGAACAAGATGGGAGTGAGTACTGTGCCTTGTGGAACAGAGCTTTTCACCGTAGCTGCCTCGGACTTTACTCTGTTGACTACTACTCTATGTGTTCTGTTAGTGAGGAAATTATAGATCCATCGACCGACTTTTCCTGTTATTCCTTTAGCACGCATTTTGTGCGCTATTTCGCCATGGTCACACTTGTCGAAGGATTTTGCAAAGTCTGTATATATTACATCTGCATTCTTTTTGTCTTCTAGTGCATCTAGGACCTTGTCGTAGTGATCCAATAGTTGAGACAGACAGGAGCGACCTGTTCTAAACCCATGTTGCCCTGGGTTGTGTAACTGATGGGTTTCTAGATGGGTGGTGATCTTGCTTCTTAGGACTCTTTCAAAGATTTTTATGATATGGGATGTTAGTGCTATCAGTCTTTAGTTCTTTGCTGTTGCTTTACTGCCCCCTTTGTGGAGTGGGGCTGTCTGTTGTTTTTAGTAACTGTGGGACGACCCCTGTGTCCATGCTCCCTCTCCATAGGATGGTAAAGGCTCGTGATAGGGGCTTCTTGCAGTTCTTGATGAACACGGAGTTCCATGAGTCTGGCCCTGGGGCAGAGTGCATGGGCATGTCATTTATCGCCTGTTCGAAGTCATTTGGCGTCAGGATAACATCAGATAGGCTTGTGTTAACCAAATTCTGTGGCTCTCTCATAAGAAATTCATTTTGATCTTCGACTCTCAGTCTGGTTAGTGGCTTGCTAAAAACTGAGTCATATTGGGACTTGAGTAGCTCACTCATTTCCTTGCTGTCATCTGTGTAGGACTCATCTTGTTTAAGTAAGGACCCAATACTGGACGTTGTTCTCGACTTTGATTTGGCATAGGAGAAGAAATACTTTGGGTTTCTTTCGATTTCATTTATGGCTTTTAGTTCTTCCCGCGATTCCTGACTCCTATAAGATTCCTTTAGCTTAAGTTCGATGTTTGCTATTTCTCTGACCAGTGTCTCCCTACGCATTTCAGATAGATTGACCTCTTTTAGCCGCTCTGTTATTCTTTTCCGTCGCCTGTAAAGAGAGCGCCTGTCTCTTTCTATTTTACATCTACTCCTCCTTTTTCTTAGAGGAATAAGTCTTGTGCATACATCGAGTGCCACCAAGTTATCTGTTCTAGGCATAAGTTGGGGTCTGTGTTGCTTAGTATATCTTCCCAGCTTATATCGGTTAGGACTTGGTTTACTTGGTCCCAATTTATGTTTTTGTTATTGAAGTTGAATTTGGTGAATGCTCCCTCGTGACTAATCTCATTTTGTCGGTCTGGGGCTCTGCTCATATATATCTGAACCTCAATTATGTTGTGATCTGAGTATATTGTTTTTGATATGGTGACATTTCTTATCAGATCATCATTGTTAGTGAAGATGAGGTCTAGTGTATTCTCCATTCTAGTAGGCTCTATTATTTGCTGGTTTAAATTGAATTTTGTGCAGAGATTTAGAAGCTCGTGTGAGTGTGAGTTTTCATCAGAGCTGCCTCCTGGTGTTATTACTGCAACAATATTATTTGCTATATTCCTCCATTTTAGGTGCCTTAAGTTGAAATCCCCCAGGAGCAAGATGTTGGGTGCAGGAGCTGGAAGATTTTCCAGACAGTGGTCAATTTTTAACAGCTGTTCCTGGAATTGCTGGGATGTTGCATCCGGAGGCTTGTAGACTACCACAATAACTAGGTTTTGGTTCTCGACCTTTACTGCTAAAATTTCCACTACATCATTTGAGGCATTAAGCAGTTCTGTGCAAACAAGTGACTCTGCAATGTACAGGCCAACCCCCCCCCCTTTTGCCTGTTATATGTGGCAAAATGCCACATATAACAAGGTACCCTCCTTTTTTCCTAATTATCTTTATCACTGACCTATACCTGCTAATCAGGTCCTCACTTCTATGCCAACATTGTTCCCTCCCACAGTAAGACATCACAAGGATCACTGCTAGTGAAGGTAAATACACTATTAGTTGGAGACAGTCAGATTAAGTTTATAGATGATGTTGTCCAGACGGGTAACAATATCCTGCATCCTGGTCACAGAAAAACACACCCTCTGCTTACTCTTCCTATCCGTAAAACAAAAAGCCCTATCTATAAACTTAATCTGACTGTCTCCAACTAATAGTGTATTTACCTTCACTAGCAGTGATCCTCGTGATGTTCTTTACTGGGATGGCCTGGACCATTGATTCACACTCGTTTGTTGACACTGAGAAAGAACTGGTCTCCACAGCAGTCTCCTGGACCTTAGCTTCAGCTTTATCCCATTCGTTCCAACCAGCATCCAATTGTTGGTCCAATTATCAACGCGGCTGTTCTCGACGACTGTATTCCAGGGATAATCCTTGCTCATACCTTTCAGCTGATGCATCTCTCGTCTAGCTTGTTCCAGCTCTAACTTAAGCTGAAGACACAGCTGCTCAGAGTGGAGGGAAGCCATCATCACAATCTCTTAATAGCAAGAACACGAGAACACACTAGGCACGTCTTCACATGATACAGATCACCTCACTGCTCCATAACTCCACTCCTCCTTCACTCCATGACTCCACTCGTTCACTTCATAATCCTACTCCATCATTCCGTAACTCCACTCCTTCACAAGCCCACTCTAGAACTTCACTCATTCACAAGCCTACTCTGTAACTCCACTCCCTCGCTCCATAATTTCACTCCTTCACTCCATAACTCCACTGAGAGGTATATGTCTCTCAGTGTATTAGTTGGTTCGTGAATGAAGGCTGGGTCGTCAACACCACCTGTTACCAGTCTATTACTGTCCTTAACCCACCCTCGGCCCACCCTCAACCCACCCGCACCACCTGTTACCAGTCTATTACTGTCCTTAACCCACCCTCAGCCCACCCTCAACACCACCTGTTACCAGTCTATTACTGCCCGTAACCCACCCTCAGCCCACCCTCAACACCACCCTCAACCCATCCTCAACCCACCCTCAACACCATCCTCACCACCTGTTACCAGTCTATTACTGTCCTTAACCCACCTTTAACACCACCCTTAACCCACCTTCAACCCACCCACAACCCACCTTCAACACCACCCTCAACCCGTCCTCAATCCACCCTCAACCCCACCCGTTACCAGTCAACTACTGTCCTTAACTGTAAATAGCGTAGTAAAAATATCTAGCATAGACAGGACTCGTAGCAATGGTTTCAAGTTGGAAAAATTCAGAGTCAGGAAGGATATAGGAAAGCACTGGTTTGGTAATAGAGTTGTGGATGAGAGGAACAAACTCCCGAGTACAGTTATTGAGGCTAAAACGCTGTGTAGTTTTAAAAATAGGTTGGATAAATCCATGAGTGGATGTGGGTGGGTGCGAGTTGGACCTGACTAGGCCGTGCTCCTTAAGTGAATGTGACCTGACCTGACCTGACTAGGTCAAGGCATTGGCTTAAGCCGGTGGGAGAATTGGGCCTGCCTCGCATGGACCAGTAGGTCTGCTGCAGTGTTCCTTCTTTATGTTCTTATGTTAACCCACTTTCAACCCACCTTCAACCCACCCTCAACACCCTCAGCACCTGTTACCAGTCTAATGCTGTCCTCAACCCACCCTCATCACCACCTGCTGTTGCTCCTGCTGCTGTTACTGCTGTTGCTGCTGTTACTGTTGTTGCTGCTGTTACTGTTGTTGCTGTTGTTACTGTTGTTGCTGTTGTTACTGTTGTTACTGTTGAGGTTACTCACCGTGTATAAATAGAGTGAGAGTTGTTGAATAAGCCAGTGATGGTGGTGGGTGGAGAACATTAATAAGACCCTGACGGAACTTTTTCTGGCACCCAGTGCCAGTGTCACGGTGCCAGTGCCAAAGCGCCAGAGTCAGTGACACAGTGCCAGTGCCCCAGTGTCAGTGTCACAGTGTCAGTGTCAAGTGCCAGTGTCACGGTGCCAGTCAAAGTGCCAGTGCCACAGTCCTAGTGTCACAGTTCGTGTCATAGTGCCACAATTCCGGTGCCATAGCTCCACAATGCCAGTGCCACAGTACCAGTGTCACAATGCCAGTGTCATAATGCCAATGTAAGACTACCAGAGTCAGTGTCAGTGAGACAGTGGCAGTGCCATAGTTACAATGTCAGTGACATAGTCACATTGCCAGTGTTACAGTGCCAGTGTTACAGTGCCAGTGTTACAATGCCAGTGTTACAGTACCAGTGACATAGTGCCAGTGTTACAGTGCCAGTGTTACAGTGCCAGTGTTACAGTGCCAGTGACAGTGCCAGTGTTACAGTGCCAATATTACAATGTGAGTGGCACAGTGCTACAGTGCCAATGTTACAGTGTGAATGACAGTGCCAGTGAAACAGCCCAATGACGCAGGGCCAGTTACACAGTGCCAGTGTGACATTGCTAGCATCACTGTGCCAGTGTCAGTATATATATATATATATATATATATATATATATATATATATATATATATATATATATATATATATATATTCAGTGAGAGCCAGAGCTGTCAGTGTATATATATCCCCCTCATACAGCTATTCAGTCGTATATCAGAGGCAGATTAGTTAAATCCAGTGTGTATGGAACAATTTAACTCTGTATTTTTGTATTACCGACACTGGGTGAACAAATACCAAATATACGTTGTGTGTATCCCCGCCTACACGGAAATTGCATGTTTGGGATGTATAAAATACAACAGGTGGGCATTAATGACTTCAAGGGAAGAATACACGTGTATTAATGTGGTATAAGACGTTATTAATGTTAGACGTGTATGATATACACATGTTCGCTTACATATAATACACACACACACACACACACACACACACACACACACACACACACACACACACACACACACACACACATTAGTCATAATCATTATTAAAACACATAAGAACGTCGTTTTCCACACGTAACAATCATGTAGTAATCAAGAGCTAGAAATAACTCACTTCAGGGGGTCAGTCCCTGGGGTACAGTCTAATATATCAGGGGGTCAGTCCCTGGGGTACAGTCTAATATATCAGGGGGTCAGTCCCTGGGGTACAGTCTAATATATCAGGGGGTCAGTCCCTGGGGTGCAGTCTAATATATCAGGGGGTCAGTCCCTGCGGTACAGTCTAATATATCAGGGGGTCAGTCCCTGGGGTACAGTCTAATATATCAGGGGGTCAGTCCCTGGGGTACAGTCTAATATATCAGGGGGTCAGTCCCTGGGGTACAGTCTAATATATCAGGGGGTCAGTCCCTGGGGTACAGTCTAATATATCAGGGGGTCAGTCCCTGCGGTACAGTCTAATATATCAGGGGGTCAGTCCCTGGGGTGCAGTCTAATATATCAGGGGGTCAGTCCCTGGGGTGCAGTCTAATATATCAGGGGGTCAGTAACTGGGTACAGTCCACTATACCAGGGGGTTAGTCCCTGGGGTACAGTCCACTATACCAGGGGGTTAGTCCCTGGGGTACAGTCCACTATACCAGGGGGTTAGTCCCTGGGGTACAGTCCACTATACCAGGGGGTTAGTCCCTGGGGTACAGTCCGCTATACCAGGGGGTTAGTCCCTGGGTACAGTCCACTATATCAGGGGGTCAGTAACTGGGTACAGTCCACTATATCAGGGGGTCAGTAACTGGGTACAGTCCACTATACCAGGGGGTCAGTCACTGGGGTACAGTCTAATATATCAGGGGGTCAGTCCCTGGGTACTCTCTTATTATATCAGGGGGTAGTCCCTGAGTACTGTCTCACTATATCAGGGGGTCAGCCCCTGGATAATGTCTCACTATATCAGGGAATCAGTCCCTGGGTACTGTCTCATATCAGGGGGTCAGTCCCTGGGTACTCTCTTATTATATCAGGGGGTCAGTCCCTGAGTACTGTCTCATTATATCAGAGAGTCAGTCCTTGAGTGCTGTCTCATTATATCAGGGGGTCAGTCCCTGGGTAGTCTCACTGTATCAGGGGGTCAGTCCCTGGGTAGCGTCCCCTATATCAGGGGGTCAGTCTCACATGAGTTGATCAGTCCCCACATAAGGGAGGTCAGTACCCACATAAGAGGTGTCAGTCCCCACATGAGCTGGTCCCCACATGAGTTGGTCCCCTCATCAGTGGGCTCAGTCCCCACATAAAGGGGGTCAATCGCCACATGAGGGGCGTCAGTCCCCACATGAGAGTGTCAGTCCCCACATGACGGGGATCAGTCCCCACATGATAGGGTCAGTCCCCACATGAGGGGGTCAGTCCCCACATGAGGGGGTGTCAATCCCCACATGAGAGGGGTCAGTCCCCCCATGAGGGGTGTCAGTCCCCACATGAGAGGGGTCAGTCCTCACATGAGAGGGGTCAGTCCCCACATGAGGGGGGGTCAGTCCCCACTGTGGTAGTTATCTTCCTGCTTGTCTCAGTTATCAGTCATCATTACTGTTATTACTGGGGCAGTAATAACCTCCAGTCACGCACAAGCTTGACCCACCTCTTCTACAGTAAAGCTGGCTTTATTTCTGACCTTAAAGCTGGCTTTATTTCTGACCTTAAAGCTGGCTTTACTTCTGGCTTTAATGCTGGCATTGCTGCTGTTTATTGTTGGCTCTATTCCTGGCTTTGATTTTGGCCTACTGGCTAAATTTAAAGCTGGCTTTAGTTTTCGCTTTGTTCCTAAATTTAAAGCTGGCTTTATTACTGCGTTTATTGCTCCATTTGATACCGTTATTCCTGGCTTTATTCCTGGCTTTACTGATGACTTCATTGGCGACTTTCTTGGCTTTATTGAGGCTTTGCTGGCTTTATTGTTGGCTTTATAAAGTTATGAAACAAAGGTCTACATTGAGTGAATCATGACTCATTGCAAGCAAGTTTCTGCTAGTTTCGCCAAGTTTTACCAAGTCTCACTAAGTTTCGCCCAAGTTTCACCAAGTTTCGCCGAAGTCTTATTAAGTTTCACCAAGTTCCATTAATTTTCGCCAAAGTTTTACTAAGTTTCGCCCAAGTTTCACTAAGTTTCGCCCAAGTTTCACCCAAATCTTACTAAGTTTCACCAGGTTTCGCCCAAGTTTCACTAAGTTTCACCAAGTTTCGCCAAAGTTCCACTAAGTTTCACCATGTTTCGCCAGTCTTACTAAATTTCACTAAGTTTCGCGCAAGTTTCACTAAGTTTCGTCCAAGTCTTACTAAATTTCACTAAGTTTCGCCCAAGTTTCACTAAGTTTCGCCCAAATTTCACTAAGTTTCGCCCAAGTTTCACTAAGTTTCGCCCAAGTTTCACTAAGTTTCGCCCAAGTTTCACTAAGTTTCGGCCAGTGTGCGTGAGAGAGTGGTGGTTCTCAGGGAATTTTAGGCTACTTTCTCGTCTCTCAATTGAGTCATCGTCAGAGCGGCTGTCAGGGCTAATAAACAGAATTAAAATGGTCCAGTGGTCGCTCTGATGGTCTGGTGGTCGCTCTGATGGTCTGGTGGTCGCTCTGATGGTCTGGTGCTCTGATGGTCTGGTGGTCGCTCTGATGATCTGGTGGTCGCTCTGATGGCCCGGTGGTCGCTATGATGGTCGCTCTGATGGTCCAGTGGTCGCTCTGATGATCTGGTGGTCGCTCTGATGGCCCGGTGGTCGCTATGATGGTCGCTCTGATGGTCCAGTGGCCGCTCTGATGGCCCAGTGGTCGCTCTGATGGTCTGGTGGTCGCTCTGATGGTCTGGTGGTCGCTCTGATGGTACAGTGGTCGCTATGATGGTCCGGTGGTTGCTATGATGGTCTGGTGGTTGCTATGATGGTCCGGTGGTCGCTATGATGGTCCGGTGGTCGGTCTGATGGTCCGGTGGTCGGTCTGATGGTCCGGTGGTTGCTCTGATGGCCTGGTGGTCGCTCTGATGGTCTGGTGGTCGCTCTGATGATCTGGTGGTCGCTCTGATGGCCCGGTGGTCGCTATGATGGTCGCTCTGATGGCCCGGTGGTCACTATGATGGTCGCTCTGATGGTCTGGTGGTCGCTCTGATGGCCCGGTGGTCGCTCTGATGGCCCGGTGGTCACTCTGATGGCCCGGTGGTCACTCTGATGGCCCGGTGGTCTCTCTGGTCTAGTGGTAGCTCTGATGGTCCAGTGGTCGCTCTGATGGTCCAGTGGTCGCTCTGATGGTCCGGTGGTCGCTCTGATGGTCCGGTAGTCGCTCTGATGCTCCAGTGGTCGCTCTGATGGTCCGGTGGTCGCTCTGATGGTCCGGTGGTCGCTATGATGGTCGCTCTGTTGGTCCAGTGGTCGCTCTGATGGTCCGGTGGTTGCTCTGATGGTCCGGTGGTTGCTCTGATGATCTGGTTGTCGCTCTGGTCTGGTGGTCGCTCTGATGGTCCGGTGGTCGCTCTGATGGTCCAGTGGTCGCTCTGATGGTCCAGTGGTCACTATGATGGTCGCTCTGATGGTCCAGTGGTCGCTCTGATGGCCCGGTAGTCGCTCTGATGGTCTGGTGGTCGCTCTGATGGTTCAGTGGTCGCTATGATGGTCCGGTGGTTGCTATGATGGTCTGGTGGTCGCTATGATGGTCCGGTGGTCACTCTGATGGTCCGGTGGTCGCTATGATGGTCCGGTGGTCGGTCTGATGGTCCGGTGGTCGCTCTGATGGCCTGGTGGTCGCTCTGATGGTCTGGTGGTCGCTCTGCTGGTCTGGTGGTCGGTCTGATGGTAGCTATGATGGTCCGGTGGTCGCTATGATGGTCCGGTGGTCGCTATGATGGTCCGGTGGTCGCTATGATGGTCCGGTGGTCGCTATGATGGTCTGGTGGTCGCTATGATGGTCCGGTGGTCGCTATGATGGTCCGGTGGTTGCTATGATGGTCCAGTGGTCGCTCTGATGGTCCAGTGGTCGCTATGATGGTCCGGTGGTCGCTATGATGGTCCAGTGGTCGCTATGATGGTCCAGTGGTCGCTATGATGGTCCAGTGGTCGCTCTGATGGTCCAGTGGTCGCTATGATGGTCTGGTGGTAGCTATGATGGCCCGGTGGTCACTCTGATGGCCCAGTGGTCGCTATGATGGTCCAGTGGTCGCTCTGATGGTCCAGTGGTCGCTCTGATGGTCCAGTGGTCGCTATGATGGTCCGGTGGTTGCTATGATGGTCCAGTGGTCGCTCTAATGGTCCAGTGGTCGCTCACTACAACTCGTGTTTGACAACTGCAAGTTTTCAGATAGGCCTGCTTAGGCCTACCATCTCCCTGGTGTATGCACATTTTGCTCATTTAAAAAAAAAGTCCACATAATCGCAAGTTTTACCTATTCACCACAACACACACACACACATATATATATATATATATATATATATATATATATATATATATATATATATATATATATATATATATATATTTTATTATTATTATCACACCGGCCGATTCCCACCAAGGCAGGGTGGCCCGAAAAAGAAAAACTTTCACCATCATTCACTCCATCACTGTCTTGCCAGAAGGGTGCTTTACACTACAGTTTTTAAACTGCAACATTAACACCCCTCCTTCAGAGTGCAGGCACTGTACTTCCCATCTCCAGGACTCAAGTCCGGCCTGCCGGTTTCCCTGAATCCCTTCATAAATGTTACTTTGCTCACACTCCAACAGCACGTCAAGTATTAAAAACCATTTGTCTCCATTCACTCCTATCAAACACGCTCACGCATGCCTGCTGGAAGTCCAAGCCCCTCGCACACAAAACCTCCTTTACCCCCTCCCTCCAACCCTTCCTAGGCCGACCCCTACCCCGCCTTCCTTCCACTACAGACTGATACACTCTTGAAGTCATTCTGTTTCGCTCCATTCTCTCTACATGTCCGAACCACCTCAACAACCCTTCCTCAGCCCTCTGGACAACAGTTTTGGTAATCCCGCACCTCCTCCTAACTTCCAAACTACGAATTCTCTGCATTATATTCACACCACACATTGCCCTCAGACATGACATCTCCACTGCCTCCAGCCTTCTCCTCGCTGCAACATTCATCACCCACGCTTCACACCCATATAAGAGCGTTGGTAAAACTATACTCTCATACATTCCCCTCTTTGCCTCCAAGGACAAAGTTCTTTGTCTCCACAGACTCCTAAGTGCACCACTCACTCTTTTTCCCTCATCAATTCTATGATTCACCTCATCTTTCATAGACCCATCCGCTGACACGTCCACTCCCAAATATCTGAATACGTTCACCTCCTCCATACTCTCTCCCTCCAATCTGATATTCAATCTTTCATCACCTAATCTTTTTGTTATCCTCATAACCTTACTCTTTCCTGTATTCACCTTTAATTTTCTTCTTTTGCACACCCTACCAAATTCATCCACCAATCTCTGCAACTTCTCTTCAGAATCTCCCAAGAGCACAGTGTCATCAGCAAAGAGCAGCTGTGACAACTCCCACTTTGTGTGTGATTCTTTATCTTTTAACTCCACGCCTCTTGCCAAGACCCTCGCATTTACTTCTCTTACAACCCCATCTATAAATATATTAAACAACCACGGTGACATCACACATCCTTGTCTAAGGCCTACTTTTACTGGGAAAAAATTTCCCTCTTTCCTACATACTCTAACTTGAGCCTCACTATCCTCGTAAAAACTCTTCACTGCTTTCAGTAACCTACCTCCTACACCATACACTTGCAACATCTGCCACATTGCCCCCCTATCCACCCTGTCATACGCCTTTTCCAAATCCATAAATGCCACAAAGACCTCTTTAGCCTTATCTAAATACTGTTCACTTATATGTTTCACTGTAAACACCTGGTCCACACACCCCCTACCTTTCCTAAAGCCTCCTTGTTCATCTGCTATCCTATTCTCCGTCTTACTCTTAATTCTTTCAATTATAACTCTACCATACACTTTACTAGGTACACTCAACAGACTTATCCCCCTATAATTTTTGCACTCTCTTTTATCCCCTTTGCCTTTATACAAAGGAACTATGCATGCTCTCTGCCAATCCCTAGGTACCTTACCCTCTTCCATACATTTATTAAATAATTGCACCAACCACTCCAAAACTACATCCCCACCTGCTTTTAACATTTCCATCTTTATCCCATCAATCCCGGCTGCCTTACCCCCTTTCATTTTACCTACTGCCTCACGAACTTCCCCCACACTCACAACTGGCTCTTCCTCACTCCTACAAGATGTTATTCCTCCTTGCCCTATACACGAAATCACAGCTTCCCTATCTTCATCAACATTTAACAATTCCTCAAAATATTCCTTCCATCTTCCCAATACCTCTAACTCTCCATTTAATAACTCTCCTCTCCTATTTTTAACAGACAAATCCATTTGTTCTCTAGGCTTTCTTAACTTGTTAATCTCACTCCAAAACTTTTTCTTATTTTCAACAAAATTTGTTGATAACATCTCACCCACTCTCTCATTTGCTCTCTTTTTACATTGCTTCACCACTCTCTTAACTTCTCTCTTTTTCTCCATATACTCTTCCCTCCTTGCATCACTTCTACTTTGTAAAAACTTCTCATATGCTAACTTTTTCTCCCTTACTACTCTCTTTACATCATCATTCCACCAATCGCTCCTCTTCCCTCCTGCACCCACTTTCCTGTAACCACAAACTTCTGCTGAACACTCTAACACTACATTTTTAAACCTACCCCATACCTCTTCGACCCCATTGCCTATGCTCTCATTAGCCCATCTATCCTCCAATAGCTGTTTATATCTTACCCTAACTGCCTCCTCTTTTAGTTTATAAACCTTTACCTCTCTCTTCCCTGATGCTTCTATTCTCCTTGTATCCCATCTACCTTTTACTCTCAGTGTAGCTACAACTAGAAAGTGATCTGATATATCTGTGGCCCCTCTATAAACATGTACATCCTGAAGTCTACTCAACAGTCTTTTATCTACCAATACATAATCCAACAAACTACTGTCATTTCGCCCTACATCATATCGTGTATACTTATTTATCCTCTTTTTCTTAAAATATGTATTACCTATAACTAAACCCCTTTCTATACAAAGCTCAATCAAAGGGCTCCCATTATCATATATATATATAAGTCGTGCCGAATAGGCAGAACTTGCGATCTTGGCTTAAATAGCAACGTTCATCTTGCCATATAGGACAAGTGAAAATTTGTGTATGCAATTTCGCCAAAATCATTCTGAACTTAACGAAAAAAATATATTTCACTGTGTTTGTTTAGTATTAAATTATTGTAAACAAATCTGAAATATATTTAGTTGGGTTAGGCTAAAATAAATTGATCTTGTTATAATAAGGTTAGGTAAGTTTTCTAAGATTCTTTTGGTGCAAAATTATAAATTTTTACATCAACATTAATGAAAAAAATATATCTTTAAACGTATAAGAGAAAATTTTAGAAAGGACTTAATTTTAAATGAGTTCTTGCTAATTGACCAGTTTTACATATTCGGCACGACATATATATATATATATATATATACAGTGGACCCCCGCTTAACGATCACCTCCAAATGCGACCAATTATGTAAGTGTATTTATGTAAGTGCGTTTGTACGTGTATGTTTGGGGGTCTGAAATGGACTAATCTACTTCACAATATTCCTTATGGGAAAAAATTCGGTCAGTACTGGCACCTGAACATACTACTGGAATGAAAAAAGTTCGTTAACCGGGGGTCCACTGTATATATATATATATATATATTAGGTTGGTAGACAGCAACCACCCAGGGAAGTACTACCGTCCTGCCAGATGACTGTGAAACAGAAACCTGTAACTGTTTTGCATGATGGTAGGATTGCTGGTGCCTTTTTTCTGTCTCATAAACACACTGGATAACAGGTATATCTTGCTACTTCTGCTTACATTTAGGTCACACTACACAAGCACGCACACGCATATATATACATACACACATCTAGGTTTTTCTTAATAGTTTTTGTTCTTCTTTAGTTCCTCTATTCTCCATGGGGAAGTGGAAAAATCTTTCCTCCATAAGCCATGCGTGTCATATGAGGGGACTAAAATGCCGGGAGCAATGGGCTAGTAACCCCTTCTCCTGTAAACATTACTAAAAAAAAGAGAAGAAAAACTTTATAAAACTGGGATGCTTGAATGTGCGTGGATGTAGTGCGGATGATAAGAAAGAGATGATAGCTGGAGTTTACCTAGAGAGAGTTCCAGGGGTCAATGCCCCCGCAGCCCAGTCTGTGACCAGGCCTCATGGTGGGTCAGGGCCTGATCAACCAGGCTGTTACTGCTGGCTTCACGCAATCCAACGTACGAACCACAGCCCGGCTGGTCAGGTACCGACTTTAGGTGCTTGTCCAGTGCCTTCTTGAAGACAGCTAGGGGTCTATTGGTAATCCCTCTTATGTATGCTGGGAGGCAGTTGAACAGTCTTGGGACCTGACACTTATGTTGTCTCTTATCGTGCTAGTGACACCCCTGCTTTTCATTGGGGGAATGTTGCATCGTCTGCCGAGTCTTTTGCTTTCATAGGGAGTGATTTTCGTGTGCAAGTTTGGTACTAGTCCCTCTAGGATTTTCCAGGTGTATATAATCATGTATCTCTCCCGCCTGCATTCCAGGGAATACAGGTTCAGAAACCTCAAGCGCTCCCAGTAATTGAGGTGTTTTATCTCCGTTATGCGCGCCGTGAAGGTTCTCTGTACATTTTCTAGGTCAGCAATTTCACCTGCCTTGAAAGGTGCTGTTAGTGTGCAGCAATATTCCAGCCTAGATAGAACAAGCGACCTGAAGAGTGTCATCATGGCTGATGTTATAAATGAAAACAAGTTGGATATCCTAGCTCTAAGGGAAACAAAGCTGAAGGGGATAGGTGAGTTTCAGTGGGGAGGAATAAATGGGATTAAGTCAGGAGCATCTGAGAGAGTTAGAGCTAAGGAAGGGATAGCAATAATGTTAAAGGATCAGTTATGAAAGGAGTAGAGGGAATATAAATGTGTAAATTCAAGGATTATGTGGATTAAAATAAGGGTCGGGTGTGAAAAGTGGGTCATAATAAGTGTGTATGCTCCTGGAGAAAAGTGAAGAGGAGAGAGACAGATTTTGGGAGATATTAAGCAAGTGTGTAGGAACTTTTAAACCAAGTGAGAGAGTAATTATGGTAGGGGACCTAAATGCTAAAGTAGGAGAAACATTTAGAAAGGATATGGTAGGTAAGTTTGGGGTGCCAGGTGTAAATGATAATGGGAGCCCTTTGATTGAACTTTGTAAAGAAAGAAGTTTGGTTATAGGTAATACATGATTTAAGAAAAAGAGGATAAGTATACAAGATATGATGTTGCTAATGTATGGAATGGGAGGCAGGTTACTGAAAACAGTGAAGAGTCTTTACGAGGATAGTGAGGTTCAGGTTAGAGTATGTAGGAGAGAGGGAGATTATTTCCCAGTAAAAGTAGGTCTTAGACAAGGATGTGTCACCAGGGTTGTTCAATATATTTATAGATGGAGTTGTAAGAGAAGTGAATGCTGGGGTGTTGGCAAGAGGTGTGGGGCTAAAAGATAAAGAATCTAACACAAAGTGGGAGTTTCACAGTTGCTCTTTGCTGATGACACTGTGCTTTTGGAAGATTCTTTAGAGAAGTTGCAGAGGTTGGTGGATGAGTTTGGTAGGGTATGTAAAAGAAGGAAATTAAAAGTGAATGTAAGAAAGAGTAAGGTGATGAGGATAACAAAAAAAATTAGGTAACGAAAGACTGGACATCAGCCTGGAGGAGTGGACATGTCAGTAGATGGGTCTATGTAAGTTGAGGTTAATCATAGAACTGACGAGGGGAAAAAGGTGAGTGGTGCACTTAGGAGTCTGTGGAGACAAAGAACTTTGCCCATGGAAGCAAAGAGGGGAATGTATGAGAGTACAGTATAGTTATATGGGTGTGAAACATAGGTGGTGAATGTTGCAACAAGGAGAAGACTGGAGGCAGTGGAGATGTCATGTCTGAGGGTAATGTGTGGTGTGAATATAATGCAGAGAATTCATAGTTTGGAAATTAGGAGGTGAGGGATTACCTAAACTATTATCCAGAGGGCTGAGGAGGGGATGTTGAGGTGGTTTGGACATGTAGAGAGGTTGGAACAAAATAGATTGACTTCAGGAGTGCATAAATCTGTAATGGACAGAAGGCAGGATAGAGTCTGGCACAGGAAAGGCTGGAGGGAGGGGGTAAAGGAGGTTTTGTGTGTGAGAGGATTGGACTTCCACAAAGCATGCATGATCATGTTAGATAGGAGCAAATGAAGACAAATGGCTTTTAGGACTTGTTGTGCTGTTGGAGTGTAAGCAACGTAATATTTATGAAGGAATTCAGGGAAACCGGGAGGCCGGACTTGAGTCCTGGAGATGGGAAGTACAGTTGCAGTTTTATAACTGTAGTGTAAGCATGCCTCTGGCAAGACAGTGATGGAGTGAATGATGAAAATTTTTCTCTTTCGGGCCACCCTGCCTTGGTGGGAGATAGCCAATGTTTTAAAATTTATACATATATATATATATATATATATATATATATATACAGTGGAACCTCAAATATTGAACTTAATCCATTCCAGGAGTTAGTTCTAAATTCGAAAATTCTGAAAAGCGAAGCAATATTTCCCATAAGAAATATTGGAAATACAATTAATCCGTTCCAGGTCGCTCCTGTCTGTCTCAACTATTGAATCACTACGACAAGGTCCTAGATGCACTAGAAGACAAAAAGAATGCAGATGTAATATATACAGACTTTGCAAAAGCCTTCTACAAGTGTGACCATGGCGTAATAGCGCACAAAATGCGTGCTAAAGGAATAACAGGACAAGTTGGTCAATGGATCTACAATTTCCTCACAAACAGAACACAAAGAGTAGTAGTCAACAGAGTAAAGTCCGAGGCAGCTACGGTGAAAAGCTCTGTTCCACAAGGCACAGTACTCGCTCCCATCATGTTCCTCATCCTCATATCTGACATAGACAAGGACGTCAGCCACAGCACCGTGTCTTCCTTTGCAGATGACACCCGAATCTGCATGACAGTGTCTTCCACTGCAGACACTGCAAGGCTCCAGGCGGACATCAACCAAATCTTTCAGTGTGCTACAGAAAACAATATGAAGTTCAACGATGAGAAATTTCAATTACTCAGATATGGTAAACACGAGGAAATTAAATCTTCATCAGAGTACAAAACAAATTCTGGCCACAAAATAGAGCGAAACAGCAACGTCAAAGACCTGGGAGTGATCATGTCAGAGGATCTCACCTTCAAGGATCATAACATTGTATCAATCGCAGCTGCTAGAAAAATGACAGGATGGATAATGAGAACCTTCAAAACTAGGGATGCCAAGCCCATGATGACACTCTTCAGGTCACTTGTTCTATCTAGGCTGGAATATTGCTGCACACTAACAGCACCTTTCAAGGCAGGTGAAATTGCTGACCTAGAAAATGTACAGAGAACTTTCACGGCGCGCATAACGGAGATAAAACACCTCAATTACTGGGAGTGCTCGAGGTTCCTGAACCTGTATTCCCTGGAACGCAGGCAGGAGAGATACATGATTATATACACCTGGAAAATCCTAGAGGGACTAGTACCGAACTTGCACGCGAAAATCACTACGAAAGCAAAAGACTTGGCAGATGATGCAACATCCCCCCAATGAAAAGCAGGGGTGTCACTAGCACATTAAGAGATCATACAATAAGTGTCAGGGGCCCGAGACTGTTCAACTGCCTCCCAGCATACATAAGGGGGATTACCAACAGACCCCTGGCAGTCTTCAAACTGGCACTGGACAAGCACCTAAAGTCAGTACCTGACCAGCCAGGCTGTGGCTCATATGTTGGTTTGTGTGCAGCCAGCAGTAACAGCCTGGTTGATCAGGCTCTGATCCACCAGGAGGCCTGGTCACAGACCGGGCTGCGGGGGCGTTGACCCTCGGAGCTCTCTCCAGGTAAACTCCAGATAGAGATTAATTATAGTTTTACATACGCACAACAAATATAGTGTTCAATTATGTATTAATAAATTTAAATAAACATATAAAATAACATTTTACTTACCTTTATTGAAGATTGGTGATGGCATCTGGAAGATAGGGAGGAGGAGAGAGGGAGTTGGGGTTAGTGTTTGGAAGGAGAATCCCCCTCCATGAGGACTTCAGGTAAAGCCCTCTCTGGGGTTACTTCCCTTCTCTGTCTTTTAATGCCACTAGGACCAGCTTGAGAGTCACTGGACCCCTGTCTCACAAAATAACTGTCCACAGTCCTCTGTTTCTGGTGCCTCTTTAAAATTTCCCTAAAATGGGACATGGTTCTGTCACTGAACTTGTTGAAAAGATGGCTTGTTTCAGCTTGCTCAGTGTGGTACTTCTCCACAAACATTTGGACATCATTCCACTTGGACATCATTCCACTTCTGTATTATTTCCTTCTTCACATCTATGGTGTTTCTCACTTTCTTTACCACAAGGGTACCACTAATAAGTTTCATTGCTCCCATTGTAGCTTATTTCAGAGTCCCACAAGCACTAAACACAATGAAATAATCGTAAAATGTTTGAATGAGAGCGCAGGTTAGTGTTCACTCAAGCATCAACAAAACCAGACTGGCCCACAGCGCCTGCGTGGGGACGCGGACAGAGCGGGCTGCCAGACAGGTCCGGTACCTGGCGGTTTGAAAATAGGGGCAAGTTCGATAATAGGGGCAAAGTTGGTTCGAAAAAAGGGCTCTATTTTCGAAGAGTTCAATAAGCAATAAGTTCAAAATTTGAGGTTCCACTGTATGTATGTATGTATATATATATATATATATATATATATATATATATATATATATATATATATATATATATATATATATATATATATATATATATATAATGCTAAATTTTGTTTTTTTTGTTTACAGGTTAAAGATGGAAGGTGATGGATGCTGGCTGAGTCACTTACTTATCCTGGGCCTGGTTACTGCTATCAATGGTGAGTCATTAGTGTATGGTAAGCCAGTCGCCATGAGTCACTAAATTATGGTAAGTCAATAAATTTAGTAACGAATTACTTGATTATTGTGTGTGTGTGTGTGTGTGTGTGTGTGTGTGTGTGTGTGTGTGTGTGTGTGTGTACTCACTTATTTGCGATTACAGGGGTCAAGTCATAGCTCCTGGCCCTGCCTCTTCACTGGTTGCTATGCCCACTCTCTCCCCTGCTCCATGAGCTTTATCATACCTCATCTTAAAACTATATATAGATCCTGCCTCCACTACATCACTCTCCAGATTTCTCCCCTTCTTGACAACTGTATGACTCAAGAAATACTTCCTAACATCCAGTTGTGACCCCTTGATGCTGTGTCACATCTCTGAAATATTCTGTCCCTATCTACCATGTCAATTCCTCTCTGTATTTCATATGTCACTATCATGTTCCCCCTTATCCCTCTTGTCCTATCCTCGTAGGACATACCCCTTAACTCCGAGACTAATATTTTTGCACGCCTTTGCAATTCTCTAATTTCATGACGTGCTTGATCAGGTGTGGGTTCCATACTGGGGCCTTGTGGAACCCACTCGACACATGCACTTACCCTGACATCTCGTCTCATACTTTGTTTCCTTCCCATCAGGTATTCCCTGATCCATTGCAGTACTTTCCCTGCTATTCCTGCCTGCTCCTCTAGCTTTTGTACCTTCTTACAGTCCGAGATGATGCAGTCTATGCACCCCCGTCCCTTCCTTCTCTCTGTTACCTTGTCGCAGAACTCCTGTAGGTTTGTGACACAGGATTTCCATCCCTGAAGCCATGCTAGTTGTCATGAGCATGTTGCTTTCTAGGTGCTCCGCCACTCTTCTCCTGATAATCTTCTCTATGACTTTACATACTATACACGTCAGTGACACTGGTCTGAAGTTTAATGTTGCATGTCTGTCTCCTTTCCTAAAAACTGTAACTATGTTTGCTGTCTTCCACACCTCAGGCAGTTGTCATGTTTCAATAGATTTATTGAAGATTGTCGTTAGTAGCACACAGTGCCTCTGCTCCTTCTCTCAGGACTCACAGAGAGATGTTATATGGGCCCACTGCCTTCGAGGCATCTAGTTTACCTAGTAGTTTCTACACCTCTTCCTCGGATGTGTGCAGTGTGTCTAGCACTTGCTGGTGCACCCTACTGCTTCAGACTGCTTGAAGCCTCTCTGCCTCCACTGTAAATACTTCTTTGAATCGTGAGCTGAGCTCCTTACATACTTCTTGTGATCCCCCTCCTTCCTTCCTCATCCTGATTACCTGGTCCTTGACTCTTTGTTTTCCTCCTGATATGACAGTGTAACATTGAGTCAAATCTGACTTTCAATGCTATGTCATTCTTGTATTGATGATGGGCTTGCCTCCTTATCCATACGTATTTGTTTCTGGCTCTTTGGCTCAACTCCTTGTTTTCCCAAGTCTGTTGCCTTCTATGCTTTTTCCATGCTCTTGCACACTTAGTTTTGGCCTCTCCACACCTGGTAAACCATGGGCTCACTCTGGTCTTCCCACTGTTTCTGTTGACCCTTTGCATAAATTTCTCCTCTGCCTTCCTGCACCTTGCAGTCATGTGTTCCATCATTTCATTTACTTTATTTCCCTCAAGTTCTCTTTCCCACCACCTCATTCAGGAATTGTCTCATACCTGTGTAGTCCCCTCTTTTGAAGATTGGCTTCTCCCATCCTTCTCGTGTTGCTTCACTCTCCACTGTTAATTTTACAAGGTTATTGAAACTTAAGCCCACATGATCACTAATGCCAAGGGGTTTTTCATATGTAATATCCCTTATACATGTATCTGAACTGTTCAAGGTGAATATGAGGTCCAGCCTTGCTGGTTCATCCTCTCCTGTCTCTCTGGTAGTTTCCCTAACATATTGGTGCATGAAGTTTTCCAGTACTAGCTCCAGCAGTTTAGCCCTCCATTTTTCTGGTTCCCCCTCCCCCCCATATGGCTCCAGGTTTTCCCAGTCAGTCTTTTTTGTGGTTGAAGTCACCCATGATGAGTAACTTTGCCCTACCCATGGGGGCCTTTCTGGCCACCTCGGCTATTGTTGTTACAATTGCTCTGTTGATCTCATCATACTCTTGGTCTCCTGCTCAGTCGTGGGTTATACATCACTGCAATCGCCACCTTGGGATTTCCCAGTCTGAAGTGTTCCTATGTAGTCATCTGCTTTCCCTTTGTCCATTCCTACCATCTTCTCAAAACTCCACTAGTTTTTGGTGAGCAGTGCAACTCCTCCTTCACCTCTGTTCACTCGTCTTTCCTTAGGATCTGATAGCCAATCAGGAAGATTGCACCTGTTATCATCTCCATGAGCTTTGTCTCCATGAATGTAGTGATGTCTGGGCATGCCTTCACGATTCGTTCATGCCACTTCACACACATACTTGTTATTCCATATGCATAGGTGTACCATATCTTCAGCTTCTTTTTCCATGGTTTGTAGGCTTTTGGATCCCTGGTCTTTGTCAATAAGTCAGGTTGGTAGAAGGGGTTAGTGTGGTTTGGGGGTATGAAAGGTAAGATGGGATTTTGTAAGAGGCTGCTGTTAGGTATTTGTGCTGGAAGTAGTAGAATTAGTGTAAAATTTGTGAATGGGTAGGGTAGAATAGGGGTTGAGGGGGTTTTATGGGTGGCTGTACTTGATGGTCTTCTCGAAGTTGAGTTTCCATGACTGTTGATGCCTGCTGTCTCTCCTTCCTACTACTGGCATCTGTGTGTTCTCCCTCTATTGCTCCCATTTCTTTCTTGTTTTGTCCTGGTCGAGGTACACCCACTGGTATTTTTCTAAGTCCCTCAACTATGGTTCTGCTGCATGATCCTGTCTTGTACCATTTCTGTCTAGAGAGTCAGTTTAACTGGGCAATTTTTTCCCATTGAATCTCTGAAAATTTGTTACCTGGGACATGTCCTCTCCACCAGTTATGATATTGTTAATCTCTGTTTCCTCCACCTGTTGTATTTCATAAGTCCTCCTTTAGCCTCCTGAAGACTGTGAATCATCAGTGACCTACCTCTTTCCCCCCCCTCTCCTTCTCTCTCCCTCTCCCTCTCCCTCTCCCTCTCTCTCTCTCTCTCTCTCTCTCTCTCTCTACTTCACACTTCTTTTCTCTCCATATCTTTATATCTAATTTGAGCAACTTCTTTGTTGTTCCCCTTACCTCTTGCACCTCCTAGTTGTCTGATAGCATTTCCATAAAGGTCTTCTTAGCTTCTTCCCTTCCTTCAGTCCCCTCACCTGCTGTTGCTGTTCCTGCTCCCATCTCATAGTCCCTTTCTTCCAGCTCCTCCAGTTCCTCCTCCAGGCTCTGTATCTTTGCCTCAGTAACTGTAGTTCATCTCTCCTATGCCTTGCTCTCCACAGACACCCTTTCCATTGCTTTGCAAAACTCAATAAACCTTTTATCCAACTCTTGTTCCATAATGCACCTAAGCACTGCTACCCACACTTCCTCCTCAGATCATTCTTCCTGGGCTCACCTGCCTCTTCCTCCTGGCTTCTAGGATCCCATTTCTGAGCTCCTCTGGCTCAACAATAAGGATACAAAGGCTTCCTCAGAGTGCAACTGGTGGAAGACCTTCGGTCCCTGCCCTGAATATAGACAACTGTGTATGCTTGCATGTGCGTGTGTGTGTTGTATTGAGATGTAGGCACCAAACAGCTGCTGCATATGCCTATTCAGTACACAAATAACCCGCACATAAAAGAGAGAAGCTTACGACGACGTTTCGGTCCGACTTGGACCATTTACAAAGTCACACTGTTATTTATATGCCTATTTAGGCCTAAAAGATCTCTACCCACATAGGACATGGTCAGTTCCTCAACCTAAAGAAGAGGCTAACTTCCAGAGCTTATAAACTTAATCAGAAGTGAGGTGTAGCAGCTGCTGGTGATAGCACAAGTAGCCAGGGCCAACTACTGCAAGTCATTCAAGTTATTCAATACAAGAACATCTTTCACAGTTCTCACTCTAACCTCTTACATGTAGGCCCAGGGACATCTCTCTGTAAGATTATGGTGACTCTCTCTGTGAGATTACACAGTGACTGTCTTACTGTTTACAGGAGTGTGTGATCTTCCCAGCCAGTGGAGAGGAGGATGGTTCCAGAGTGGAGTGAGAGATATAATCTCTCTCACCAGAACTGAATTCTCATCTAAGGGCATCTGTCTACACTCATCTGGAGAGAAATTCCTTTTCAAAGACAGGTGAATTAACACAGGTGTTGTGCATGTGTCTTATTCACTTGTAAAGTCACCCATCAGTAAAGACATCATCAGTAAAGACACACAGGTGTTGTACATGTGTCTTATTCAACAATAAGGACACCCAGGTGTTGTACATGTGTTTTATTCATCAATAAAGACACCCATGTATTGTACATGTGTCTTATTCATCAATAAAGACACCCAGGTGTTGTACATGTGTTTTATTCATCAATAAAGATACCCAGGTGTTGTACATGTGTCTTATTCATCAATAAAGACACCCAGGTGTTGTACATGTGTCTTATTCAACAATAAGGACACCCAGGTGTTGTACATGTGTTTTATTCATCAATAAAGACATCCATGTATTGTACATGTGTCTTATTCATCAATAAAGACACCCAGGTGTTGTACATGTGTTTTATTCATCAATAAAGACACCCAGGTGTTGTACATGTGTCTTATTCATCAATAAAGACACCCAGGTGTTGTACATGTGTCTTATTCAACAATAAGGACACCCAGGTGTTGTACATGGGTTTTATTCATCAATAAAGACACCCATGTATTGTACATGTGTCTTATTCATCAATAAAGACACCCAGGTGTTGTACATGTGTTTTATTCATCAATAAAGACACCCAGGTGTTGTACATGTGTCTTATTCAACAATAAGGACACCCAGGTGTTGTACATGTGTTTTATTCATCAATAAAGACACCCATGTATTGTACATGTGTCTTATTCATCAATAAAGACACCCAGGTGTTGTACATGTGTTTTATTCATCAATAAAGACACCCAGGTGTTGTACATGTGTCTTATTCATCAATAAAGACACCCAGATGTTGTACATGTGTCTTATTCATCAATAAAGACACCTAGGTGTTGTACATGTGTCTAATTCATCAATAAAGACACCTAGGTGTTGTACATGTGTCTTATTCATCAGTAAAGACACCCAGGTGTTGTACATGTGTCTTATTCATCAATAAAGACACCTAGGTGTTGTACATGTGTCTTATTCATCAATAAAGACACCTAGGTGTTGTACATGTGTCTTATTCATCAGTAAAGACACCCAGGTGTTGTACATGTGTCTTATTCATCAATAAAGACACCTAGGTGTTGTACATGTGTCTTATTCATCAATAAAGACACCTAGGTGTTGTACATGTGTCTTATTCATCAATAAAGACACCTAGGTGTTGTACATGTGTCTTATTCATCAATAAAGACACCTAGGTGTTGTACATGTGTCTTATTCATCAATAAAGACACCTAGGTGTTGTACATGTGTCTTATTCATCAATAAAGACACCTAGGTGTTGTACATGTGTCTTATTCATCAATAAAGACACCTAGGTGTTGTACATGTGTCTTATTCATCAATAAAGACACCTAGGTGTTGTACATGTGTCTTATTCATCAATAAAGACACCCAGGTGTTGTACATGTGTCTTATCATTAAAAAAAATTGGTTCCTCAGCAGATAGGCCTAGTCTAAAATTCCTACCTAAAAATAGGTATACTTAAAAAATATATTAGTTGGTTAATTGTAAAGTTTGATCCCAGACCAAATTTAAGTGAGCTATCTCAAATAATCTCAGAGATTATACGTGAATTATAGATCCAAAGCTTTCTATGTTTGACCTATAATTCTGAGACTGATAACTGTGATAGCTGAGAGATGATAGGCCTATAATTCTGATAGTTGAGAGAGGAGGAGGAGGAGGAGGATAGACCTATATGCTCAGAATTACTATAATTCAGATAGCTAAAAGATGACAGGCCTATAATTTTGATAGATGAAAGAGGACCATAGGCCTATCCTCTCACAAATTCTATAATTTACACCAACTCAACCTATTTTTGTAAATGCTTTGAAAGACAGTCTTGAAACCCACTGAGAGTAGATTAAAGACAGGTAGATAATGTTTTTTCACCAGCACGTTTTGCCCGCGGTAAACTGTTTTAAACCAAAATTAACATCATTTTTTGTGGTAATTTTTATTTTTCTTAAAATGGTAAAAAAAAAAATTGTTTAAAAAATAGAAAAAAATTAGAAAATATTGAGGATTTTGTCTACCAGTGTGTCTACCTATCTGGGTGTCTACCAGTGTGTCTACCTATCTGGGTGTCTACCAGTGTGTCTACCTATCTGGGTGTCTGCCTGTGTGTCTACCTATCTACCTGTTTACCTGTATGCCTACCTGTGCATCTACCTGTTTATGTATCTACCTGTTTATGCATCTACCTGTGTCTACCTGTCTACCAGTGTCTACCTGTGTGTCTACCTATGTCTACCTGTCTACCCATGTGACTACCTGTGCATCTACCTAGGTGTCTACACATGTCTACCAGTGTGTATACATGTGTCTACCTGTCTACCAGCATCTACCTGTATGTTTACATGTGTATCTACCTGTGTCTCTACCTGTGTATGTGTCTACCTGTGTGACTACCTGCCTGTACCTATTTACCTATCTACTTCTGTCTACCTGTGTGTCTGTGTCGACCTGTGTGCTTACCTTGACTACCTGTCCGTACCTGTGTATCTACTTATCTACCTCTGTCTACCTATGTGTCTACCTGTATATCTACCTGTGTGTTTACTTATCTTCTTATCTTTCTGTTTACCAATCTCTCTACCTGTCCATAATCAACAATTAAATACATTGATATTATTGAAAAAATCGACCCAAATCTGGCAAAAAATCTTGTTTCAATACCAGCCTATTTTGCAAGTTCTTTTCCAAAATCAATGGAAAAAACTACATCTTAAATGAAACGTTTATGCAACTTGTCTCGTTGCAGAAGCGACGCGTGCTACAGGTGTGTCGTTATAAGCGAGAAACACCCTAACATTCTCCAGTACAAGGAAAGTAAGTACTCATTTGCTTTAAGAATTCTCTCTCTCATTTTTTTCCTCTCTCTGTATTCCACATCCCATCCTGGTGGGTTTTCTGGGATAGGACATGGCTTATGCTTGTATTCTAGCCTATCATTGAGGTTTAGCCATTTATCTTATCAATTTCCTCATTGCAAAGCTCCTGATGAAACATTGGTGGCAGTGTAAAAGGCCTTTCACCTGTTACAGTCCCCTCTTTACAGGATTCTTTTGCATGGAAGGTGGCAAATGTAGTCCCAATTTTTAAGAAAGAAAACAGACATGAGGCACTAAACTACAGACCAGTGTCACTGACATGTATAGTATGCAAAGTCATGGAGAAGATTATCAGGAGAAGAGTGGTGGAACACCTATAACGGAACAAGCACGGTTTCAGGAAAGGGAAATCCTGTGTCACAAACCTACTAGAGTTTTATGACAGGGTAATGGAAGGAAGATACAAGAGACAGGGGTGGGTAGATTGCATCTTCTTGGACTGCAAAAAGGCCTTCGACACAGTTCCTCACAAAAAATTAGTGCAAAAGCTAGAGGATAAGGCATGCATAACAGGAAAGGCACTGCAATGAATCAGAGAATACCTGACAGGGAGGCAACAACGAGTCATGGTACATGACAACGTGTCAGAGTGGCTGCCTAGGTTCCACAGGAGGCAGTCCTAGGACCAGTGCTGTTTCTGGTATATGTAAATGACATGACAGAAGGGATAGACTCAGAAGTGCTCCTGTTTGTAGATGATATGAAGTTAATGAGGAGAATTAAATCGGATGAGGAAACCTGGACAGGCTGAAAGTCTTGTCCAGCAACTGGCTCCTCGAATTTAACCCTGCCAAATGCAAAGTCATGAAAATCGGGGAAGGGCAAAAAAGACTACAGACAGAGTATAGGCTAGGTGGCCAAAGACTTCAAACCTCACTCAAAGAAAGGGATCTTGGGATGAGTATAATACCGAGCACATCTCCTGAGGTGCACATCAACCAGATAACTGCTGCAGCACATCGGCACCTTACAAACCTAAGAATAGCATTCCGATACCTCAGTAAGGAATCGTTCAAGACTCTGTACACCATGTATGTAAGGCCCATACTGGAGTATGTAGCACCAGGTTGGAACCCACACCTGGTCAAGTACATCAAGATATTAGAGTAAGTGCAAAGGTTCACAACAAGGCTAGTCCCAGAGCTAAGGGGAATGTCCTACGAAGAAAGGTTAAGGGAAATCGACCTGGCGACACTGGAGGACAGGAGGGTCAGGGGAGACATGATAACATATAAAATACTGTGAGGAACTGACAAGGTGGACAAAGACAGGATATTCCAGAGATGGGACACAGAAACAAGGGGTCACAATTGGAAGTTGAAGACCCAGATGAGTCAAAGAGATGTTAGGAAGTATTTCTTTAGTCACAAAGATGTGGAATAGTCTGGCAAGTGACGTAGTGTAGGCAGGAACCATACATAGTTTTAAGGCGAGGTATGATAAAGCTCATGGAGCAGCAAGAGAGGACCTAGTAGCGATCAGTGAAGAGGCAGGGCCAGGAGCTATGTCTTGACCCCTGCAACCACAAATAGGTGAGTACACACACACACATTTCCTCTCTGAATGGCCACACTGAGGTGCTGGAATATGAAAGTGGCCGCCCTTGGGCCCTTAGTGGCATGATTGAGTCTGGAACGCAGTTCTTTGAGGAAATATGTGGCGTTCTTTCCCCATGATCCCAAGGTCTCCGATCCCACTAAGACAAATTGATACTGATGGCCTATGTCTCTGTACTTGCTGATCTTATACACCTCCCTGTAATCTGCTGCACCTCCTTGTTGCCAAACACCGTGATGGATGTAGGTGTCAGCCAGCGTCGACAAGCAGGTATAGTCCCCTGCTAAAAGCTTGCCATTCTTGCAAGGATAGATGGTGATCCCATTAGGGCAATTTGCAGGATTGTGAGTATAGTTGGATGCTAAGGATCAGGGCTCTCAAACCATACCCCGGCCGGGATTGAATCCGCGGTCAGAGAGTCTCAAAACTCTAGACCGACTCTCTGACCACGAGTTCAATCCCGGCCGGGGTATGGTTTGTTTGCAATCGTGTCATTACGATTTCGTGAGTCATCAGGGCTCTCTGCTGGGCATCCAGCTGTAGCAAGGCTCCTCTTAATGATGTAACTGACTTCACTGTGTCTTGCATGCCAGCCCCTGGTTTTGGAACAGTTTAGGCTATGTAGACCATATTGATTTGCTTGCGCATCACCATAAATACATATATATTCCGTGTAAATTTGGGCAGCAAAACAAAGAACCACTGCAATACAGAGGGTCGGTGGGTCAAGGCACGTTCCTACCATCGAAATGGGAACTGTTTGGAGGAAGTTCTCAGAGTGAGGTGCATTTCCTGGTTGGAGACAGGCAGTCTCTCTGTTGGATGTTGCAGCCCTAAGCATGTTGGCACTCACATTTTTAGTGATGGGGCCATCATACAACTCAACTGTAGACAAGTGCCGCCCTAGGTTTTGGTGCTGGAGCAGCAAGTCTCCCCCATTCAGTAATGGCACTTATGTAGCTAGGATCTTGTATTCCCACTGAGTCACCAAGGCTGTCCAGAAGAATTTGTTTTATTAACTGGTCTGGCCTGAACTGAAGAGCGTATGGGATAAATAAGGTTATGTTCATTAGACTCTCAAAAAGATAACCAATTTTTTACAGCTCTGTAATTTGTCAAATCCATAGGTCTAGTTTCCATGGTTTTACTCTGGCTCAAAAATAACCTTAATTTTGCTTAACCCTTAAACGGTCCAAACGTATACATACGTTCTCTTGCGTAGCGCCCCAAACGTATATATACATTTCATTTTTCATTCATTCAGCATTGGCGCGAGAGGCCTGAGTCGCCTAGACATGAGAGGATGGGTGTGCACACTCACTGTGCGCCATATGAAAAAAATTGGGAACACCTGGGTACCACATGCTCTTTTTTTCTATAAAAAAAAAAATTCTCAAAATATTCGGGGCACTGCGCAGGTGAACGTATATATATGTCTGGACCATTTAAGGGTTAATAATGACATCAAAGTGCAAGAGTAGCATTGGTGACAGTTCTTCAAGGCCTAAGAGAAGTCGTGAAGTGCTTCCCACCAGTGAAAAACTGCTAATTCTTGATTACTGTTTGTAATTTATCAATTAAACTTCATCATAGGTATGTATGTAAACAAAAAATTACTTAAATATATAGTGTTCGCTATTATCTGTGGATTCAGGTATCTGTGGTAGATCTTGGAGCATATCCCCACAGATACAGGGGTCGTACTGTAGTTGTCAATGTTTGTTGATATGGAAATATGTGTGGAGAGGGTAAATGTGACCCTGCACAATACCTGTACAAACATATGAGAGGCAGTTCCACAACTATTACCTGTCACAACTATCACCTACTACCATTAAAAAAAAATCACCTGAAAACATCAGTAAAAACCCCATATATTACCAGCCATGAGGCAAATTATTTTTAATAATATGCTCAGAGTAATACCCACCATAATATGAGTGTGACCTATACAAAAATACGTGAAAAATTTATAAAATAGCAATAAAAGATCTAATTTACCAACGGTGTTATCATTGGATTTCAAGTTGTAACAACCTGAGGATCGCTGTGTCCATCTTGTTGCTGTACAATTAACTACCAAAATGCTTTTGTAAATATAATTATTTATTGTGTATTAATAGAATTATTTAAACAATGAAAATATCATTTCCCATGCAATTTCAATAATGAAAAAGGAATTTTACATGGGACTGATGTAATGACATCCAACTTTGGTCAATGTCTTATGTGGAAATAATTATAGATTGATTTCAATGCATTTTTCTCTCTCATGGTGAAGAGTTGTGGATGAGCAGGACAGTCTGCCAAGTAGAGTAATAGAAGCTAAGATGTTGGCTAGCTTTAAAAAGATAGATTAATACATAAGAACATAAAAAAGGAGCACTGCAACAGGCCTACTGGCCTATGTGAGGCAGGTCCAATTCTCACACTGGCTTAAGCCAATGCCTTGACCTAGTGATGTCAGACACGTTATTTAAGGGAGGAGCACTGCATCCATCCTAGTAGCACAGGCTAGCCAGGTCCAACTCACACCCACCCACACCCACTCGTGTATTTATCTAACCTATTTTTAAAACTACAAAACGTTTTGGCCTCAATAACTGTACTCGGGAGTTTGTTCCACTCATCCACAACTCTATTACCAAACCAGTACTTTCCTATATCCTTCCTGAATCTGAATTTTTCCAATTTAAAACCACTGCTGCGAGTCCTGTCTAGGCTAGATATTTTTAGCACTATTTACATCCCCTTTATTAATTCCTGTTTTTCATTTATACACCTCAATCATATCCCCCCTAATTCTATGCCTTTCTAGAGAGTGCAGATTCAGGGCCTCAGTCTATCCTCATAGGGGAGATTTCTGATAAATGTGATCAACTTCATCTTCCTCCTTTGTATGTTTTCCAGTGCATTTATATCCATTCTGTAATACGGTGACCAAAACTGCACAGCATAATCTGAATGATACCTAACCAAGGATATATAGAGTTGAAGAACAACCTGAGGACTTCTATTATTTATACTTCTTGCTATGAAGCCAAGGATTCTGTTAGCTTTATTGCAAACACTTATGCGCTGTTGTCTTGGTTTCAGATTACTGCTAACCAGAACTCCTAAATCCTTTTCACAATCCATAATATTAAGATCTACATCATTCAGTTTATATGTGGCATGGTTATTTTCCTTTCCAACATTTAGAACTTTGCATGTGTCTATATTAAACTGCATCTGCCACTTCTCCGACCACTGCATCAGTCTATTCAAATCATCCTGGAGTGCTCTAATGTCTTCATTAGAATGAATTGGATGGCCTATTTTGGTGCCATCAGCAAATTTGCTTATGTCGCTATTTATTCCCTCATCTATGTCGTTTATGTAAATTGTGAACAACGAGGGGCCCAACACTGACCCCTGAGAAACACCGCTTGTGATGTGCCCCCATTCTGATTTCTCCCCATTAATGCAAACTCTCTACTGCCTATTTGTCAACCATGCATCTACCCAAGAAAAAATTTCTCTTCCTATTCCGTGTGCCTTAAGTTTTCTCAACAGCCTCTGATGTGGAACTCTATCGAAAGTCTTACTGAAATCCATATACACAATATCATATTCAATACCATGATCTACCTCCTCAAATACCTTACTGAAGGTTAGTAAATTTTTAAGACAGGATCACCCCTTTGTAAAACCGTGTTGAGATTCACTAATCAATTTGTGCCTTTCAAGATGGCTACAAATTGCTTCGCCAATTACTGATTCCATAAATTTACCAACTATGGAGGTAAAGCTTATTGGTCTATAGTTCGAAGCCAAGGACCTGTCACCTGCCTTGTAAATAGGTATTACATCTGCCATTTTCCACTTATCAGGCACTATGCCAGTTTGTAGTGATATGTTAAAAAGATTAGCCAAAGGTATGCTAAGTTCCTCTTTACATTCCTTTAACACCCTTGCAAACAGTTCATCAGGACCTGGGGATTTGTTAGGTTTTAATTTCTCTATTTGTCCGAGGACCATGTCACTGGTTACCGCAATCGTGCATAGTTTATTATCATCCTGTTCTACATTTATTATTTCTGGAATTTTGCTAGTATCTCCCCGAGTAAAAACCGAGAGGAAGTAGGTATTGAAAAATTCACACATATCCTTATCACTGTCAGTGATCTGACCAGAGTAACTCTTAAGTGGACCAATCTTGTCCCTAATCTTACTTCTCTATACCTGAAAGAACCTTTTTGGGTTAGTCTTCGAATCCCTTGCGACTTTAGCCTTTATTAGTATCTAAGGTATTGAAGGGAATTCTTGGGTAGCTTTAGGAAAAGGTTGGACAAGTGGATGGGTGGGACTGGGTGGTTTTGAGAAGGACCTGCCTAGTATGGGCCAGTAGGCCTCCTAGAGTGTTCCTCCATTTTTATGCTTTTCTCTTCAAGAAGGCACTGGGCAGGCACCTAAAGTCAGTAGCTGACCATCCGGGATGTGGTTCATATGTTGGTTTGCGTGCGACCAGCAGTGACAGCCTGGTTGATCAGGCTCTGATCCACCACGAGGCCTAGTCACAGACTGGGCTGCGGGGGTGTTGATCTCCAAAACCCTCTCCAGGTAGTGGTGTATTTTAACTACTGATACACAACAGTATTATGTTCACTGTTTAACACAAGGTTGTCTCTGGGTACAGCACTATGCGAGCCCTCGAGAGACCTGGCCTCACTCTGCGCACAGATCACCGGTGATGCGCTCCTCTTCTCTATGTTCCGCCGCGATGCACCGCCAGCGCCGTGCCCCTTCAAGGGACCACTAACCTTCAGCTACACCCGAGGCCATGGTCAGTGTGGGGTGCCCGCTTCCAGCGTTGACTCCTGCACCAGCGATAGTCGATTGCTCTTCAAGTATCAAGCTTGTCCGGATGTGCAAGGAACAGAAAGCTCAGGCAAGTAAAAACCCTCTTAAACAATAATAAAAAAGAATATAAAGTAACAATGCTGGAATAATACACAATTAACCGCAGGAGAATGAACTTACTATTCCACTAACACTCCACCCTCTGACTATTTATCACTCTCACAAACACCTTGTTGCCACCTCTTCCCTTGTTTCACTACTACTACTACTACTAACACCACCACTCCTATCTCGACCACTACTACAATTCTACCATTATACTACTCCCTCCTCTCATTCTGCCCCCCTCTATCGTATATATACTGCCTCCCATTCACACTAGAGTATGACTAGTTAATGGTCCAATTCAGAGTAAACTACACAAATAATAGTAATGTTAGTAATACTAATAATAGTATTACTGTTATAATTTATATTTCTACCAGTTTATGACACAACTGGTCATTTCACTGACCCAGTACGACATGTATATAGACAGTCCCTGGTTATATATGTAGAGTAATTTGGTCATTTTAGGTTAACTTCTCCACTGGGATGCCAACCACAACAGTCTGCTAACACTTAGGCATCTACTTACAGCTATGTGAACAAAGACAGTAAAAAAAATACATATATCGTATCATCCATTGTAAACATTAAGTTCCATTTCTATCAGTGGAGGAAGTGGAATGTATTGGGCACTGGAAGGAGGGCAGCACACGCTACTTTGTGGGCAGGCTGGAGGGCAGCCGGGCACTCACTGATGAAGACCGTTACCGCTGTTTCGCCTGGGAAAGGGCACGGGAGGCTGAGGACAACATTGACTACCGGATGGCCCAGTCAGGGGATGCTACCTGCAATGGCGTCTTCTCAGCCTATGATGGGTCCAAGACTCTCAGAATTAAGAAAGGTAATCCAGGAATTTAAGGTAATCTGAGAATTTTCGGTAATTTGAGAATTTAAGGTAATTTAAGAATTTAAGGTAATTTGGGAAATAAGAAAGGTAATTTGGGAGTATACCCTTGAATTCTCTCCTCAAGACTCGCAAAATTTCAGTATTTTGGTTGATTAACGGGGTCTAAGTTCTATTTACTACTAAAGGGTCATTAAGACTGTTTGGTTGGTTTAGAGATTTATTAGAGAGCTGATTGTATATAAAAGAACTAACTGTATATTTTTTGTGACTGTTAAATGTGTTGACCAATGAGACAGGCTCTTACAATGGTTACACTTCTTGCTGGGAGTCCACCGTCAGCTTTATCAACAGTTAGTCCTGGAGTATACCTCGTCAATGTAATCTAGTCAGTGTAAGGTCCTGCATAGGATGATCATCTGACCATAAGACACATCATAAGGTCCAGGAGCTCATCCCTTTCAGGGCAATTCTAGACCATAATGCACCGGCAACTTCCCTCCCTCCACCACAAATGCAAAGGACGTAAAACAGAATATAGCAAAGAAATTTAGTCGAAGGTTGTTATGCCCTCATACTTGCTGTTCCCTCATATGAGAACAATAAGGTCAACGTTATAGCTCACAAAACATCTATGTAAACTTAAGAACATGGGGAAAAAATTAGGTACATTGTTTACATATCTTGAAAAGTTAAATTAGAATTATTGAACTGCTTGTTCTTCCTTCCTTTCTGTTTTCTTGCCCTATCTGCCCTTTTCTCGTTCAGTTGTGATTTGACAATGGTTGAGGATGGCATTCTCTCCCTAAGGGCAGGCTTTCAGTGAATTGAAGAATGTTTGAGAATGATAGGTTTGCATTCTTTATATTTCCAAAAATATTGGATCTTTTACATCCTTCACATCTCTCGGGCAAATAGGATATGTGAACTAAAGAAGGTATAAGAGTAATAGGGTTATGCTCCTGACTCCCCTCAAAATCACAGTAAAGTACATGAATTTACCAACCTATGAGGAAAGAACAAGGTTATGTTCTTTACCTTCCTCATAATATTAACCACTTTACTAGCCATGCCATAGTACTATGGTTTTGAATTCACTGTCCGTGCCATAGAACTATGCCATGAGCTCAGTTCATTCGGATAAGCTGTGATCAATAAATTTGGACATAGATATTAGAGAATGGGCCTGTGTGGTAAGTGTGCCCCATGTAAAAAAATCCTGCAGCACGCAGTACACGAGAAAAAAACTGCAACAGTGTTTTTGGTTTAAAACAGTGACTTTGCGGTGCATTTTCATATGGTTTTTATGGTTGTATTCTCGGTTTCTTGGTCTCATTTGATAGAATGGAAGATATATTACAGACTTTGATTTGTTTCTGGATTGAAAACAGCATGAAACTGGGCTCAAAGTAACGGAAATGTTCAATTTTTGCTGATATTCAAGAGTAAACAAATCACGTCACTTGTCCAATACACATCCAACTGATGGGTCTAATATGCATTCATGATATGTGCTGATATTATTTACAGAATTATCAAAATATTGCATAGCGGTAAATCTATTTGTGTGTGTGAATAAAAATTCTGTGTAAATAAAAAATAAAAATAGAATTCAAGCGTAAAGCCTGAAAATATAACTAATGAACAGAGGAAATGTTATTTTAGTGCCAAGAATACTGGCATTGTTTATTCTGGACTTTATTTTGAAACTGGAATATTTTGAACTTTGTGTGAAATTGGCCAAATTACCAATTTCTGATCACTTTATTGGGTAGTTAAAATAGTTGACTGGGCAATTTCTTGTGTTCAGTCGATAAAATGGAAGACATACTAGTAAAATAGCTAAGAATTTGGTCAACTGGAAAAACATAACTGGCCTAAAATAGGACTCAAAGTGGGCAAAATTGCTGATACGTAAATATTGCTGACACAGTAAAATTCACAAAAGCATAATTTCATCAATTTTCCATCAAATTTCGTGCCTTTTTACCTTTTGCGTTATTTCCTTCAGAAAAGGATTCTCTACCATTTCATAAGAAAAAAAAATTTTTTGAAAATTTTTGGGCAGTGTGGACAAGTTTCAGATCGGGGGTCTGGACAGTGAAAGGATTAAGGTGGTTTTTTTATGTTCTTGACACATACACAAAAAAATTAAACTAGATTCTGTGAAGTGCAAAACATATCAGAACACTAAAACCATGCTCTTAATACCTTCAAAAAATCACCCTAGTTCATTATGTTTTTCATACACAAAAAGTCAAATGTGTACACAAACTTAAGGACATAAGAGAAGAATAGTCTTATGTTCTTCACAGCTCAGAAAATTTAAATCAAAATAGATTACATGGACTGAAGAACACATGGGATAAACAGAGTTACGTTCTCACCATCCCCCCCAAAAAAACTATCTTGGAATTATATTCACCGCTGTTTGAAACTTCGCAGTGGGAAGCTACAGTGGATGCGAGTTCCCATCATGGGTTAGCAACCATCGTCGCTGGCACGCACTAGACCGCGGTGCCTCGTACTCCCTGGCACACCACAACACCACTCTAAGACTACACCACTCACATAACTCCAGAGCGCAGCCCACACCGCCTGGCATCACTCAAGACGACAGCGAAGACGGTACGTTCGTCCATCTAACAACTGCCAAGTCGTCATAGTATGACATTTCAAAAATTATGACTTCAAAATTGTAATAATTTTTTGAATTGTTATGGATACACACTTTGGTAAGACAGTCATCGACTAAATTATGGTAATTTTTTTTTTTGGAGCCACCCTACCTAAGGAGGAGGTGGCTGGTATGTTAAAAGTATTAATAATAAAAATAATAATAAATGCTTCTATGCAAGACATAAAAACAATAATAATAATAATAATAATTATGTACAGTAGGGCCCCAACTTACATGTTACGAGTTCCCAAAATTCGTTGTAATTCAGTCCTTCATTACCTGAAACTTATTTTCATATGAAAAATAACATCAAACAAATTAATGCATTCCAGTATTCACATCAAATTTCAGTTTTCTCCCACAAGATATTTCAGTCCAATTTTCACCTCCAATACACGTTTATTTAACTGCACATACATCATCTCAAACATCATGTATTTCCTTTAGCGTTGCAAGTGGGAGTCTTCACCACTACTCTTCCATTTCTACTCATGACGCATAACTGTTTCCCCAAGGTATACTCTCAAAAAAATATGGCGAACGTGTGGAGGTGAGGGTAAACAAGGGATCTGTAGAATATTTACTTCCAGCTACCAGACAAAGCACCGACTTGCCAAACACTATTCCACCGGCAGACGTAATTCCTTCTGTCAGAAGTGCAAGTCACTTTTTAATGAGAAACTGAGTTAAAAATGACAACTGTAAATGCAAACCTTCAAAACTCACAACCTCCTAAGTCAGGGCCCTACTGTACTGGTAATAATTAAAAAAGTAATAATAATAATAACAATAATAAATAATTATAATAATCTCATAATGTCAATAACAAAATGAGTAATAACAATAAAAATGATCATTAAAACTGGTCCACAGGTACAGGTGAACGAGCAAAGGTGAACTACGGGAACACAGAAGCTCGTCTAGTGTGTTCCCAACAGAGAGAAGCTACCTCATCCAAGGTTGTCCTCGTCACACACCTTACTACTGGCTGGTAACTATCATTGTTGTGAACCCCTAAACCCATATGGGTCATCAGAAATAATAATGGAGGCTCAAGCCTTCTTGACTAACATAATGTTAAGAAGTTGAACACAAAAGGAACTAAATACATTGATATATAAATAAATAAATAAATAAATAAACAAATAAATAAATATACAGTGGAACCACTACTTCCGAGCATGTCCACATGTGAGTTTTTCCAAATACGAGCAGTCGATGGGTCGATTTTTTGCTTCCATACGCGAGCAAAATTTCCACAAGCGAGCAGACCTGAAGGCAGGTTCCTTGACACTGGTGAGGGGCTCTTGATCTCGGGAATTGTATCTCATTGTTTGTTGGACTATCTTATTGAAACTTGGGCAATGTATGATGGAAAGATGCTTCTTAACATACACCAAAAATGAAAGAAATCTAAGCATAAATAATGGAGTTCGCTTTTCAGCAATTAGCCACCCCTTAGCGGTAATTTTGTATGGTTTTTATGGTTATATTCTCGTTTTTTTGGTCTCATTTGATAGAATGGAAGATATATTACAGAAATAGTTATGATTTTAATTGCTTTCATGACAAAAAGTACCTTGAAATAGAGCTCAACCTAGGGGAAATGGTCCATTGCTTGGCTGTTTCAGAGTAAACAAATGACGTCACAGTCCATTCCAATATTCAGTCGTGAATGGGTTGACATAGTTATACAATTATTGCAATAAGGAATAACAGTAAATCCTATATTTTTTGTGAATAAAAATTACAAATTATTTATATAATAATATTAATAATAATAATAATAATAATATGTATAATAATAATACATATAATAATAATAGTATAATATAATACAATAATAATAATAATAATAATAATAATATATGTATAATAATAATACATATATAATAATAATGTACTACATATAACAATTATAATAGATGGCTTCAAAAGGCCGTCACTAGATGGCAGTGTTTACCACCACAAAGAGGGAGCGGTTGTGGCCGCCTCCACCTGTTACATAATGACATTTTATTCATTCTAGAGTATATATCATGTTTCTATGTTATTCATATTGCTTGTTATGTCATATTAGATGAACTGTGATATATAAACAAGCCATATAGATGATATTAGCTAAATCATTCATGAAGTATTTTGCCCAGTCTCCAGACAAACTCGTCCACCACCGACACCGCCCATACCACCACATGAATGATATACAGTGGACCCTTGACCAACGCTGGCATTGTATAACGTTAAATCCAACTAGCAATACATTTTAACGCAAAAATTTTGCCTCGGCTAGCGCTAAAAAACTCGACTATCAAGATTCGTTCCATTCGAGACGCATCCACATGTGGCCTGAGCGCACCTCACTTGTCCCGTGGGTGCCAGTGTTTACAAGCCAGCCACCGCGGTCGCATCCAAACATACAATCAGAACATTTCATATTATCACAGCGTACTTAGTGATTGCACCTGCAAAATAAGTCACCATGGGCCCCAAGAAAGCTTCTAGTGCCAACCCTACAGCAAAAAGGGTGAGAATCACTATGGATATGAAGAAAGAGATCATTGCTAAGTATGAAAGTGGAGTGCATGTCTCTGACCTGGCCAGGTTGTACACGAAACCCCAATCAACCATCGCTACTATTGTGGCCAAGAAAACGGCAATCAAGGAAGCTGTTCTTGCCAAAGATGCAACTATGTTTTCGAAACTGAGATCGCAAGTACTTGAAGGTGTTGAGACTGTTATTGGTGTGGATAAATGAGAAACAGATAGCAGGAGATAGCATCTCTCAAGCGATCATATGTGAAAAGGCTAGGAAGTTGCATGACGATTTAATTAAAAAAATGCCTGCAACTAGTGGTGATGTGAGTGAATTTAAGGCCAGCAAAGGTTGGTTTGAGAGATTTAAGAATCGTAGTGGCATACATAGTGTGATAAGGCATGGTGAGGCTGCCAGTTCGGACCAAAAAGCAGCTGAAAAATATGTGCAGGAATTCAAGGAGTACATAGACAGTGAAGATTGAAACCTGAACAAGTGTTTAATTGTGATGAAACAAGCCTGTTTTGGAAGAAAATGCCAAGCAGGACCTACATTACTCAGGAGGAAAAGGCACTCCCAGGACATAAGCCTATGAAAGACAGGCTTACTCTGTTGATGTGTGCTAATGCTAGTGGTGATTGCAAAGTGAAGCCTTTATTGGTGTATTACTCAGAAACTCCCAGAGTGTTCAGGCAAAACAATGTCCTCAAGGCTAATTTGTGTGTGCTGTGGAGGGCAAACAGTAAGGCATGGGTCACTAGGGACTTTTTCTATGACTGGTTACACCATGCATTTGCCCCCACTGTGAAAAATTACCTCCAGGAAAATAAATTGGACCTTAAGTGCCTCCTGGTATTAGACAATGCTCCTGGTCATCCTTCAGACTTGGCAGAGCGACTTTCTGGGGACATGAGCTTCATCAAGGTCAAGTTTCTGCCTCCTAATACCACTCCTCTCCTGCAGCCCATGGACCAGCAGGTCATTGCAAACTTCAAAAAAATCTACACAAAAACTATGTTTGAAAGGTGCTTTGTAGTGACCTCAGAAACTCAATTGACTCTAAGAGAGTTTTGGAGAGATCACTTTAATATCCTCAATTGTGTAAACATTATAGGTAAGGCTTGGGAGGAAGTGACTAAGAGGACCTTGAACTCTGCTTGGAAAAAACTGTGGCCAGAATGTGTAGACAAAGGGGATTTTTGAGAAGCCTATGCCAGTTGTGGAATCAATTGTGGCATTGGGGAAGTCCTTGCAGTTGGAGGTTAGTGAGGAGGATGTGGAAGAGTTAGTGGAGGAGGACAATGAAGAACTAACCACTGATGAGCTGCAAGATCATCTTCAACAGCAAGAGGCCAGACCTGAGGAAACTACTTCAAAGGAGGGGATAGAGAAATTGAAGAAATTGTCTTCTTCAAAGATTAAGGAAATGTGTGCAATGTGGCTTGAAGTGCAAACCTTTTTTGATGAAAATCACCCTCAGACAGCTACTGCAAGCCGTGTTGGCAACCTGTACAATGACAATGTTGTGAACCACTTTAGGAAAGTCATAAAGGAACGAGAGGTACAGGCCTCTATGGACAGATATGTTGTGCGACAGAAGTCCAGTGACTCTCAAGCTGGTCCTAGTGGCATTAAAAGAAGGGAAGTAACCACAGAAAAGGACTTGCCACCTCAAGTCCTAATGGAAGGGGATTCCCCTTCTAAACACTAACACCATCCACACTCTCCCCTCCTCCCATCCCATCAATCATCACCAGATCTTCAATAAAAGTAAGTGTCATGTAATTGTACATGTCTTCTTCAGTTTGTGTGTATTAACATTAATATTTCATGTGGTAAAACTTTTTTTTTTTTCAATACTTTGGGGTGTCAGGAACGGATTAATTTGATTTCCATTATTTCTTATGGGGAAAATTAACTCGACTAACGATTATTTTGACTAACGATGAGCTCTCAGGAACGGATTAATAGCGTTGGTCGAGGGTTCACTGTATTTTATTCATTTTAGAGTATATATCAGGTTTGAATGTTATTTATATTGTTTATTATGTCATTTTAGATGAAGTGAGATAGATAAATAAGCCATAGAGTTCATATTAGCAAAATTATTGAAGTACAGAATTCCACTGGAATGGATTAATTGCATTTCAATTAATTTAAATGAGGAAAATTGACTCTGCAAATGAGCAAATCCAGTTGCGAGCAAGGTCATGGAACGGATTAAACTCGTAAGTAGAGGTTCCACTGTATATACGTTTTTACCGCTAGTGCCCCAAACGTATATATGTTTTATTTTTCCCGCCTTCAAATTTGGCACGACTGGCCTGATATGCCTTGTCAGCATAGAATGAGTTCTAACACTCAGTGTGTGTGGTATTAAAAAAATCTGGGACCACTTAGTACCTTGTGGGAGCACCAGTTCAAATGAGCACTAGCTAGAGCAAACAGCACAGCAAACACTTGGGATTCACTGATGTCATGTAGTATTAACACTCCCATTTTAAGAGGAAAGTGATTTTTGACCCTGAGTTTAGCGGCTTTGAGGTGGATGTGGCCACAAGTGGTCGAGGAAATATAAAAAAAACCTCAATAATAACCGATGTGCAATATTTGTGCAGCACCCTTTCAGAATGTCTTATAATCTAGTGATACCAGTGAATAGCAGAATACAGTGTTGTAGTAGCAACTAACCAGTATTATAATGGTACTTAGTGGAGTGGAGTGACTTTCATTAGTTTCTTTTTTCTTGAAATACCAGACGTATACTGTGAATTTCATATAACCTGTAGTTACCAGCGGTCGCAATATACACAACCAGAAGCAAATATTACTACAGAAAAAGTGTCCTTCCTCCAAAATTTCCACCAGTCAACTATAGTGATAATATAGCATTTATTGTGGTGGAGACGGAAAAAAAATAGAAAAGCTAGATACAGCGATTGATAAACAAGGGTTGAGGTCGACCGTTCGTCATTGTAGGAGCTGCCAGAAATCACCGGTTTCTTCAACACGCAAGTTATACTTTTGTATCAATCAAATCACATATTACTCGGGTAGATAATTTCCAGTAGATCCTTCATGTGTTAGCCCAAATCACCGACCAGTATGTTTTAAATAAGCGACCCACTGATCAGATCAGATCGACTGGTCCGAACCCTTGACTGGTCCGAACCCTTGACTGGTCCGAACCCTTGACTGGTCCGAACCCTTGACTGGTCCGAACCCTTGACTGGTCCGAACCCTTGACTGGTCCGAACCCTTGACTGGTCCGAACCCTTGACTGGTTTCAAACGGTTTCGTTGGACAATAAAGCAGACTGTAAACGGATGGGGTTGTAGGCGCCCTTATAAACACAAACATTAAATATATATCAGGAACGTGCACGGTAAGCTGTCCAATATACAAAAACAGTTAGAAACAGAAATACAAATAGCTAGAGCTTCATTTAAGGAGGTTATTAATAGAATATTCAAGAGGTTGCTAGTAGAATTGCAGTAAATCAACCATTCAAATCATTATGAAGCTGTGTGTAGTCTGTGGTCAGTCAAACAAACGGGCTTCCACATGGATAAATTGTCATTTGTGTGGAAATTGGTGTCACGCCCCTTGTGCAGATATCCAAGAACTAGCTACAAGCAGTGTTAAAACAGGGAAATGTTTTTGGGTATGCCCAAATGAGATAAATCTGTGGACTAAAATCACAAGGGTATTAAAAGAGGACAACATCAAAGCTGCTTTCATAGACAACCTGGAAGCTTTCTACAACAGATGGGAACATAAAAAGTCTGTGCTGAATGGTACTGCCCTTGATACTGGCCATGTAGTCAGAAACTGTAAGGCTGGAGATGAAGTCCTGGTAGTCAGTAAATGTGGGGCTGATAGTGCTGTCCTGGGAGACAGTAATGGTGAAGCTGGAGGTGCTGTCCTGGGAGACAGTAATGGTGAAGCTGGAGGTGCTGTCCTGGGAGACAGTAATGGTGAAGCTGGAGGTGCTGTCCTGGGAGACAGTAATGGTGAAGCTGGAGATGCTGTCCTGGGAGACAGAAATGGTGAAGCTGGAGATTTTGTCCAGGTAGTCGGGAACTATACGCAGGAAGGAATACATATAAATGACCTCATAGGGGACAGGAGCCATAGTAGGGAAACAAGTATAGTCAAAGATAAGATAAAACCAATATTGCAAACTAGAAATACCGCAGGAAATAGCAAACAAGAGGACTCCACTAGCAATAGTGAGGATATATTACCAAAAACAACTGGTGGGAGCTCCTTTGTTGGTGCTAGGGAGGATAGAAGTAAGACAGGGAAACATGCACCAACAGGGAATACAGTCACAGAAACCCAAGGCAAACGGAAACCAAGCCTGTGCACATACTATGCACTTGGTATCTGCTGACATGGGAAATCTGGAAAAACAGATGGGACGTGCAACTATGACCACCCTAGAAAATGCCATGCCCATATGACAACAGGAAAATGCAAACTCCCTTCCTGTAAGCTTTTTCACCCTGAAATGTGTACCTCTTCAGTACAGGAAAGACTGTGCTATAACTTAAATTGCCAGGCATACCATCTAAAGGGGACAAAAAGATACAAAACATCCAGGCCATGGGAAAACCTGGGTAGCCACAGCCACTCAAGAGGGAGAGGTTTTTTAGTGCCAGGAAGGAAAAAAAACTGGCAGGAAATGGCAGAAATCGTACACCAAATCCAGTCATTCCTGGAGTGGAACCACAGTCGATGGTCTCCACTCCAAACCAACAGATACAGATACTAATGCCGGAAAAAAAATCCCCCCCCAGTACCAACAATACCACCAGTCCGATAACATTCTTCTTTGCAAATATACAGGGTCTAAAGCCAGCAACAAACAACAAAATACCTTTCATCTGTGGACTGCTTGCAGAGGCAAAGGCAATGTTCGCGGCTTTCACTGAGACCCACATAAAGGATCACTTGGACAACGAAATATGGATCCCAGGTTACAACCTATACAGATGTGACAGAGTGAACAGGAAAAAGGGGGGGGTTGGCCTGTACATTGCAGAGTCACTTGTTTGCACAGAACTGCTTAATGCCTCAAATGATGTAGTGGAAGTTTTAGCAGTAAAGGTCGAGAACCAAAACCTAGTCATTGTGGTAGTCTACAAGCCTCCGGATGCAACATCCCAGCAATTCCAGGAACAGCTGTTAAAAATTGACCACTGTCTGGAAAATCTTCCAGCTCCTGCACCCAACATCTTGCTCCTGGGGGATTTCAACTTAAGGCACCTAAAATGGAGGAATATAGCAAATAATATTGTTGCAGTAATAACACCAGGAGGCAGCTCTGATGAAAACTCACACTCACACGAGCTTTTAAATCTCTGCACAAAATTCAATTTAAACCAGCAAATAATAGAGCCTACTAGACTGGAGAATACACTAGACCTCATCTTCACTAACAATGATGATCTGATAAGAAATGTCACCATATCAAAAACAATATACTCAGATCACAACATAATTGAGGTTCAGACATGTATGCGTGGAGCCCCAGACCGACATAATGAGACTAGTCATGAGGGAGCATTCACCAAATTCAACTTCAATAACAAAAGCATAAAGTGGGACCAAGTAAACCAATTCCTAACCGATATAAGCTGGGAAGATATACTAAGCAACACAGACCCCAACTTATGCCTAGAACAGATTAACTCAGTGGCACTCGATGTTTGCACAAGGCTTATTCCTCTAAGAAAAAGGAGGAGTAGATGTAAAATAGAAAGAGAAAGGCGCTCCCTTTACAGGCGACGGAAAAGAATAACAGAGCGGCTAAAAGAGGTCAATATATCTGAAATGCGTAGGGAGACACTGGTCAGAGAAATAGCAAGCATTGAACTTAAGCTAAAAGAATCCTTTAGGAGTCAGGAATCGCGGGAAGAACTAAAAGCCATAAATGAAATCGAAAGAAACCTTAAGTATTTCTTCTCCTATGCCAAATCAAAATCGAGAACAACGTCCAGTATTGGGCCCCTACTTAAACAAGATGGGTCCTACACAGATGACAGCAAGGAAATGAGTGAGCTACTCAAGTCCCAGTATGACTCAGTTTTTAGCAAGCCGCTAACCAGACTGAGAGTCGAAGATCAAAATGAATTTTTTATGAGAGAGCCACAAAATTTGATTAACACAAGCCTATCCGATGTTATCCTGACGCCAAATGACTTCGAACAGGCGATAAATGACATGCCCATGCACTCTGCCCCAGGGCCAGACTCATGGAACTCTGTGTTCATCAAGAACTGCAAGAAGCCCCTATCACGAGCCTTTTCCATCCTATGGAGAGGGAGCATGGACACGGGGGTCGTCCCACAGTTACTAAAAACAACAGACATAGCCCCACTCCACAAAGGGGGCAGTAAAGCAACAGCAAAGAACTACAGACCAATAGCACTAACATCCCATATCATAAAAATCTTTGAAAGGGTCCTAAGAAGCAAGATCACCACCCATCTAGAAACCCATCAGTTACACAACCCAGGGCAACATGGGTTTAGAACAGGTCACTCCTGTCTGTCTCAACTATTGGATCACTACGACAAGGTCCTAAATGCACTAGAAGACAAAAAGAATGCAGATGTAATATATACAGACTTTGCAAAAGCCTTCGACAAGTGTGACCATGGCGTAATAGCGCACAAAATGCATGCTAAAGGAATAACAGGAAAAGTCGGTCGATGGATCTATAATTTCCTCACTAACAGAACACAGAGAGTAGTCGTCAACAGAGTAAAGTCCGAGGCAGCTACGGTGAAAAGCTCTGTTCCACAAGGCACAGTACTCGCTCCCATCTTGTTCCTCATCCTCATATCCGACATAGACAAGGATGTCAGCCACAGCACCGTGTCTTCCTTTGCAGATGACACCCGAATCTACATGACAGTGTCTTCCATTGCAGACACTGCAAGGCTCCAGGCGGACATCAACCAAATCTTTCAGTGGGCTGCAGAAAACAATATGAAGTTCAACGATGAGAAATTTCAATTACTCAGATATGGTAAACATGAGGAAATTAAATCTTCATCAGAGTACAAAACAAATTCTGGCCACAAAATAGAGCGAAACACCAACGTCAAAGACCTGGGAGTGATCATGTCGGAGGATCTCACCTTCAAGGACCATAACATTGTATCAATCGCATCTGCTAGAAAAATGACAGGATGGATAATGAGAACCTTCAAAACTAGGGAGGCCAAGCCCATGATGACACTCTTCAGGTCACTTGTTCTATCTAGGCTGGAATATTGCTGCACACTAACAGCACCTTTCAAGGCAGGTGAAATTGCCGACCTAGAAAATGTACAGAGAACTTTCACGGCGCGCATAACGGAGATAAAACACCTCAATTACTGGGAGCGCTTGAGGTTCCTAAACCTGTATTCCCTGGAATGCAGGAGGGAGAGATACATGATTATATACACCTGGAAAATCCTAGAGGGACTAGTACCGAACTTGCACACGAAAATCACTCACTACGAAAGCAAAAGACTTGGCAGACGATGCACCATCCCCCCAATGAAAAGCAGGGGTGTCACTAGCACGTTAAGAGACCATACAATAAGTGTCAGGGGCCCGAGACTGTTAAACTGCCTCCCAGCACACATAAGGGGGATTACCAACAGACCCCTGGCAGTCTTTAAGCTGGCACTGGACAAGCACCTAAAGTCAGTTCCTGATCAGCCGGGCTGTGGCTCGTACGTTGGTTTGCGTGCAGCCAGCAGCAACAGCCTGGTTGATCAGGCTCTGATCCACCAGGAGGCCTGGTCACAGACCGGGCCGCGGGGGCGTTGACCCCCGAAACTCTCTCCAGGTAAACTCCAGGTAACCTATGCCCTAAGTAAAGAGAAACAATTCTGGCTGGCTGGCTGCCTGACTGACTAGCTGCATGGCCAGTCAGCCAGCAGCAGCCGCAGCAGCAGCAGCAGCCGCAGCAGCAGCAGCAGCCGCAGCAGCAGCCGCAGCAGCAGCAGCAGCAGCAGCAGCAGCAGCAGCCACCGCCGCCGCCGCCACCACCACCGCCACAGCCTCCACTGCCTCCGCCTCCTCCTCCTCCTCCTCCTCCAGGCAGGTGAAAATGTCCACCTGTCAGTGTGTTTGTGACAATGTGAGTATAATTTCTGTACCTAATACTAGTGTCAGAACAAAGATTGGTTATGAAATGACAAGAACTATTATAAATTGTAATTATCAGAACATAAAAATTATATAAAATATTATGAAAAATGGAAAAAAAGATATATCGGCAACACTTCTGCAAGCGGCAGCACTCCATGTTGCCTCCAGGTGATCGCCAAGTGCCAACTTTGCGGCCTCATATCTCGGTAAGTACTGACCCTAATTTTTTTTTTTATCTTATAACACTTAGAAAAATGTAGTGAACGTATATATACGTTTGGACCGTTTACGGGTTAAATCATTTGTTAAAGCAACTGCTCAAGAAGAAATTTTTCGCCTAGCTAGTAGTAATAAGTTATCACAAGTAATATACAGTCGACCCTCAACTAACGGCAGCATTAAGTAACAGCAATTTTGTCTAACAGCGCTTTTTGCCGCAGAAAAAATGCCTTAACCAACGGCAAAAAACTTAACCAACGACGTTCGTCTGGAACGTGTTGATGTGCCCGGAGACTCCAAGAGTCAGTGTGCCATTGTTTACAAGCTGTTGCGGTCGGTTTCCATATGTGCCTCCCATATATTTTGGATTATTCCACTATTTCTAGTGCTTGTAACCGCTAAATAAGCCACCATGGGTCCCAAGAAAGCTTCTAGTGCCAAGCCTGTGTTAAAAAGGGTGAGAATTACGATGGAAATGAAGGAGGTCATTGAAAAATACGAGAGTGGAGTGCGTATGGCTGCGTTGGAAAGGCAATACAACAACTCACATTCAACCATCAGTACTATCTTGGCAAACAGACAGGCAATCAAGGAAGCTGTTGTTGCAAAAGGTTCAAGTATGTTTTCAAAACAGAGACCACAAATAATTGAAGAGGTAGAGAGACTGTTATTGGTATGGATAAACGAAAAACAATTATCAGGTGATAGTGTTTCTCAGTCTATAATTTGTCAAAAGGCAAGGAAGTTGCATGATGATCTCATTAAGAAAATGCCTTAAAATAGTGCTGTTGCTGATGAATTTAAGGCCAGCAAAGGCTGGTTTGAGAGATTTAAGATTCATGGTGGCATACACAGTGTGTTAAGGCATGGTGAGGCAGCCAGTTCAGACAAAAATGTGGCTGAAAAATATGTGAAGGACTTTAAGGAATATATAGAGACTGGAAACCTAAAACCTGAACAAGTGTTTAATTGTGACGAAACAGGCCTGTTTTGGAAGAAAATGCCAAACAGGACCTACATTACTCAGGAGGAAAAGGCACTCCCAGGAAATAAGCCTATGAAAGACAGACTGACATTAATGTTGTGTAGTAATGCTAGTGACTGCAAAGTGAAGCCTTTATTAGTGTATCACTCTGAAATTCCCAGAGTGTTCAGGAAAAACAGTATCATCAAGGGTAATTTGTGTGTGCTGTGGAGATCAAACAGTAAGGCATGGGTCACTAGGGTATTTTTCTTGGACTGGTTTTATGGTGTGTTTGGCCCCACTGTGACAAAATACCTTCAGGAAAAGAAATTGCCACTCAAGTGCCTCTGGTAATGGACAATGCTCCTGCTCATCCTCACGACTTGCAAGAGGAAATTGCAGGGGTTTGGTTTCGTTAAGGTGAAATTTTTGCCTCCTAATACAACTCCTCTCCTCCAACCCATGGACCAGTAAGTCATTTCAAACTTCAAAAAACTCTACACAAAAGCAGTGTTTCAAAAGTGCTTTGAAGTGACCTCAGACACTCAACTGACCCTAAGAGAGTTTTGGAAAGATCACTTCAATATCCTCAGTTGTGTAAACCTTATAGGTAAGGCTTGGGAGGGAGTGACTAAGAGGACCTTGAACTCTGCTCAGAGGAAACTGTGGCCAGAATGTGTAGAGTAGAGGGATGTTGAAGGGTTTGGGGCTAGCCCTCAGGAGGCTATGCCAGTAGTGGAAGCTATTGTGTCATTGGAGAAGTCCTTGGGGTTGGAGGTTTGTGACGAGGATGTGGAAGAGTTGGTGCAGAACGACGAGGAAGAACTAACCACTGCAGACCTGTAAGAGCTTCAGCAGCAACAGCAATAGATCACATCTCAGGAATGTTCTTCAGAGCAGGATGAAGAGAGACAGAGGAAGATGACTTCATCAAGGATTAGGGAAATGTGTTCAATGTTTACAAAGTTGCAAGCATTTATCGAAGAATTTTATCCTGTCACCCAAGTTGCAAGCCGCATTGGCAACATGTACAATCACACTCTTGTGTCCCATTTTAGGGAAATCCTAAGGGCACGTGAGAAACAGAGCTCTCTGGACAGCTATTTTGTGCAACAGGGGTCCAGTGACTCTCAAGCTGGTCCTAGTGGCATTAAAAAACCAAGGAGGGAGGTAACCCCACCAAAGAACTTGGTACCTGAAGTCCTTCTGGTAGGGGATTCTCCTTCCAAGCAATAGACACTCCTGAATCTCCCCTGCTGCTGGCATATCACTCATCAACAACTCCACAATAAAGGTAAGTGGCAATATAAACACAAATGCAGTATAATGTGATCCTTTATTGACTACGTTTCGCCCACACAGTGGGCTTTTTCAAGTCACAAACAGAACTACCTGGGGTGGAAGGAACGCGAGTATTTATAGTCCGGCTGAGGTCAGGTGAAGAATGCTGCATCTGATGATGTACCGAGTTGGGTTGTAGAGTTTAAAAACTTGGGTAGCTTGGAAAGGAGACTGGACAAGTTTGTGAGCAGACCTTCTACAGTGTTCTTATGTGGGATAGCGATGAAGAAGTTTCTTGGCAAGTGGTTCAGCTATGTTATAGAAGCCACTATTCTGGTTGAAGTTGTCGGATATAGAAATAAGTGATGATTCCAGGATTCTTCGGTATTGAGTGTTGTCTTCTGTGGCGATAAGTCTTGAGTTTCTGTAGTTTATCAAGTGGTTGTGTGAATTACGGTGTTGTACGCAGGCATTCCTTGTGTCATCAGACCTGCTTGCGTATTGGTGTTCTGAAATACGTGTTTGGAGGTCCCTTGATGTTTCGCCCACGTATAACTTGTTGCAGTCATTACAAGGGATTATGTATACCCCTGCAGAGGATGGAGGCTTGTCCTGCCTACTACTGGTGATGTCCTTGATGGTCGTGGTTGTGGAGGTAGATACTTGGAATGATGTTTTGGCAAAGATGTTGGAAACATGTTTGGCAATGGAGTTGGTGGGAAGGACTATGTATCTCTTCTCGGCAGTGTCTTCTCTGGGTGTGTTGAAGATGTTTAATGCCCATCGTCTGCAGTCTCTGATGAAGTGACACTGCCGAGAAGAGATACATAGTCCTTCCCACCAACTCCATTGCCAAACATGTTTCCAACATCTTTGCCAAAACATCATTCCAAGTATCTACCTCCACAACCACGACCATCAAGGACATCACCAGTAGTAGGCAGGACAAGCTTCCATCCTCTGCAGGGGTATACATAATCCCTTGTAATGACTGCAACAAGTTATACGTGGGCGAAACATCAAGGGACCTCCAAACACGTATTTCAGAACACCAATACGCAAGCAGGTCTGACGACACAAGGAATGCCTGCGTACAACACTGTAATTCACACAACCACTTGATAAACTACAGAAACTCAAGACTTATCGCCACAGAAGACAACACTCAATACCGAAGAATCCTGGAATCATCACTTATTTCTATATCCGACAACTTCAACCAGAATAGTGGCTTCTATAACATAGCTGAACCACTTGCCAAGAAACTTCTTCATCGCTATCCCACATAAGAACACTGTAGAAGGTCTGCTCACAAACTTGTCCAGTCTCCTTTCCAAGCTACCCAAGTTTTTAAACTCTACAACCCAACTCGGTACATCATCAGATGCAGCATTCTTCACCTGACCTCAGCCGGACTATAAATACTCGCGTTGCTTCCACCCCAGGTAGTTCTGTTTGTGACTTGAAAAAGCCCACTGTGTGGGCGAAACGTAGTCAATAAAGGATCACATTATACTGCATTTGTGTTTATATTGCCATTGTGTCGGTATTTTATACCATTTATTTCCAAAGGTAAGTGGCATTTAATTATTGTTTATTTTGCATGCCCCATTCCTTTCCATATAAGGAAATGTATATTTCATGTCAGGAATGGATTAATTCTATTTCCATTATTTCTTATGGGGAAAATTAACTCGACCAACGGCAATTTTGACCAATGGCAAGTCCTCTGGAATGGATTAATGCCGTTGGTTGAGGGTCCACTGTACACAGGAGTCTTCTGGCAGGGCTGCATCTGCTGTTGTTGCCACCTCCCTAGTTAATAACGATAATAAACTTGTTGAACTAGGCATAAGAATTAACAACTGGGCGTCTACATTGCAAACTGAATTGTTTGCAATCCTAATGGCGCTGAAGCTAACTTATGACACTGAGCTTGACTCTATCATCATTACTGATTCTATGTCATCATTGAAGGCTCTTGATTCATATAATGACTCCAACAACATGCTCATTGGAGAAACCCGGTATAGATACTCAAAAATCCAGGACAAAGGAATTAATGTACAATTGCTATGGGTCCCATCACACATTGGATTACTCCTTCATGATAAAGTTGATATGTTAGCCAAGAAGAGTACCCAGAAGGAGAATGTAAGATAAGATAAGATAAGATAAGATTTCGTTCAGATTTTTAACCCCGGAGGGTTAGCCACCCAGGATAACCCAAGAAAGTCAGTGCGTCATCGCGGACTGTCTAACTTATTTCCATTGGGGTCCTTAATCTTGTCCCCCAGGATGCGACCCACACCAGTCGACTAACACCCAGGTACCTATTTGCTGCTAGGTGAACAGGACAATAGGTGTAAGGAAACGTGTCGGAATTTCCACCCGCCGGGAATCGAACCCGGGCCCTCCGTGTGTGAAGCGGGAGCTTTAGCCACCAGGCCGCCGGGCCACATCCAGGCCGCATTAGGAATAATATTAGGAGAGAAGTAAATAATGAAAATGATTGTTATAGGAATGCAGTTAGAAGCCTGAGTAGATCTATAACCCACTATGATAACATGAACATAGATAAGTATGTTTATGGAGCAACGTGCAATGTGAACAGACTGACTGATGTTGTAGTGGCCAGACTTAGGCTTGGTTACAAGTACTTCTGGCAGTTTGGGAGACACACAGATGATGATCAAACTAAATGTAAATTATGTGATCAGACATATGGTCACTGTCTTGAACACTATGTGCCTAATTGTCCAGTTATTGAGGAATACAGAGATAGACAGTACAATAACCTATGTGACATGTCAAGATATCTTATTAATGAAAATAAGATACCAGATATACTAAGCAAATTTCCTAAATTTGCTTGTAACGGATAAGTGAACTATAGATATGTAGATATAAATCCATATGTATTCCTGTTAACCCTTTGGGGCCTAGTTCCTAGGCCTTTTGTGTATCCATATGCTCTTGTGCTACCATCCACAGGATGGATATGGGGTGCACAATAAACTAGCCACTTCGGTGGCAAAAATCTAAATCTGTATAAGCAGGGCCCCTGTACAGCAGTAGCCCGGAACCTAACCTGCTGTATAAGCAAGGCCCTCCTGCACAGCAGTAGCCCGGAACCTAACTTGCCGTATAAGCAGGGCCCTCCTGTACAGCAGAAGCCCGGAACCTAACCTTCTGTATAAGCAGGGCCCTCCTGTACAGCAGTAGCCTGGAACCTAACCTGCTGTATAAGCAGGGTCCTCCTGTACAGCAGTAGCCCGGAACCTAACCTGCTGTATAAGCAGGGCCCTCCTGCACAGCAGTAGCCCGGAACCTAACTTGCTGTATAAGCAGGGCCCTCCTGTACAGCAGAAGCCCAGAACCTAACCTGTATAAGCAGAGCCCTCCTGTACAGCAGTAGCCTGGAACCTAACCTGCTGTATAAGCAGGGTCCTCCTGTACAGCAGAAGCCCGGAACCTAACCTTCTGTATAAGTGGGGTCCTCCTGTACTGATTTAGCCAGAGAGTTATAGATATGGAGCAAACTGCCAAATAGAATTAATCAAACTAAACTGCTGGGCAGTTTTAAAAATAAATTTTAACAAATTAGTGAAAAGGGGTTAGGTTCACAGAGAGCCTGCCTAGCACAGGCCAGTAGGCCTACTGCTGGTACATCACAAAAAATAATCATAAAGGACAGTTTTGTAACTAGTTGACGATTGGTTGCAGTACGAGTGGCTACGTATGTACAGTGCTGTATCGCAGAGATGGCCACATCATTGAGATGCAACAAGGTGAGTCATTGCAACTTGTCAGCTTATCAGTTGTCATACCTTGTCAGCTAAGTTATCAGTTGTCACAGCTTGTCAGCTAAGTTATCATTTGTCAAAGCTTGTCAGCTAAGTTGTCAGTTGTCACAGCTTGTTAATTAAGTTATCAGTTGTCACAGCTTGTCAGCTAAGTTGTCAGCTGTCACAGCTTGTTAGCTAAGTTATCAATTGTCACAGCTTCAATATACATACACATACTGTGTACACATGCATGCAGCTAACACACACATGTACACACCTAGCCAAGCATGTAAGAAAATTAGAGAAAGTGCAAAGGTTTGCAACAAGACTAGTTCCACAGCTAAGGGAATTGTCCTATGAGGCCTCAATAAGGAATTTCACAGCAGACCTAGAGACTGTTGATTGGCCTACAGAATTCTCCAATGCCAATGGTATTGACGATTGGATAGACATTTTTCTTAACAAAATACTTAGACTATACAACAAACATTGTCCTATAAAAACAAAACAGATCACGAATAAACGGCTTGGTTGCCCATGGCTAACCAACACCATTCTGAAATCCACTGATAAGAAACACCAATATGAAAAGCAATATAGACATGGCTTAATACACAAAGATGTTCTTAAACAATATTCAACAGTTCTCACCAAATTAATAAAGAAAGCCAAACAACTGTACTACTCCAGCAGATTCAATGACACAAAAGGAGATATAAAAAAGACCTGGAAAACACTTTCCCAGATTCTGGGGACCCACAAACTGAAAAAAAAGCAAGAATATTGTTCTAACTAAACCTCATGAAACACCACTGCATCCCACTGATACAGCTAACAAGATAAACGACTTCTTCTCAAACATAGGATCTAATCTCGCCAATAAAATCCCACGTACCAATGCCTGTGCCGGGGACTACCTAGATGGGAATTTCCCAAATTCCTACTATCTTGTACCAACTGAGCCTATGGAAGTCACCGAGATCATAAAGTCACTTAAAAATAACTCGGGTAATCTGTCTCACGTCCCACCGTTATTGTACAAGCGAGCAGCCCATGTCCTTTCGCATGCTATTACATTACTTTTTAACAAGTCACCAGAAACTAGCACTTTCCCGACACTACTCAAGACAACAAGGGTTACACCAATACATAAAGGTGGTGACCCTACAGACGTAAACAACTATAGGCCAATATCAAACTTACCATTGCTATCCAAAATCTTCGAGAAACTCATGCACAGGAGACTATATTCATTTATAACGTCACAAAACATACTCAACTCCTGCCAATTTGGATTCAGGAAAAATAAAAGCACTAATGATGCAATTATAAAAATGCTAGACCTGTTTTACACAGCATTGGAAAATAAGGAATATCCACTAGGAATTTTTATTGACCTAAGAAAAGCGTTTGACACAGTAGACCACGGCATCCTACTCCACAAACTTGACCACTATGGTATAAGAGGCCATGCACTTGCATATTTTAAATCCTACCTTTCTAATAGGTATCAGTATGTCACCATTAAAGACACAGCCTCATCAATACGGCCACTTGATACTGGAGTTCTGCAGGGAAGTGTCCTTCGACCCCTGCTCTTCCTCATTTACATCAATGATCTTCCAAACATATCCCAACACCTAAAATCCATTCTCTTTGCTGACAACATGACTTATGTCATCTCCCACCCTAATCTTGCCACCCTCAGCACCATTGTTAACGAGGAGCTGCTCAAAATATCGACTTGGATGACAGCCAATAAACTTACACTTAACACTGGCAAAACCTACTATATTATGTTTGGTAGCAGAGCAGGTGTTGCACAACTTAACATTAAGATCGACAACACTCTAATTGCCAGACATAATGAGGGCAAATTCCTTGGCCTCAACAACCTAAATTTCAGCACCCATATCCAACACATAACAAAAAAAGTATCCAAAATGGTGGGGATCCTCTCCAAGATATGATACTATGTGCCGCAAACTGCCCTTCTCACTCTATACCATTCACTTATATATCCATGCCTCACCTATGCTATTTGTGCTTGGGGTTCAATTGCAGCAACACACCTAAAGCCAATAATAACCCAACAAAAAGCCGCAGTAAGAATAATCACTAAATCCCATCCCTAGCAACACACCCCCCCACTCTTCATAGATCTAAACTTACTCCCTGTTCAGAACATCCACACTTACTACTGTGCAATCTATATCTACAGGACCTTAAATTCCAATATTAACCTTGACCTAAAATGCTTTCTTGATAGTTGTGACAGGATCCACAGGCATAACACCAGACACAAACATCTCTATGACATTCCCCTTGTTCGACTAAACCTTTACAAAAATTCAATGTATTTCAAAGGACCTAAAATCTGGAACACCCTACCTGAAAACTCTAGAACTGCAGACACATTCATCACTTTCAAAACTACAGTTAGAAAACATCTTATCTCCCTGATCCACCCCGACAACTAACTACATGATAACCACCTGGTGGTTCACAATTACACTCACTCAACCACTGACTATAAACCCAGAAATACTAATCTTAATCTTAAAATAATAAATCCTAACTAGTCATAAGTTTGCCTATGATACTCCAATATAAACCCTTTGTATTGTGCCAAAACAAAAGCATTCACATTGCTAAACTCACAAATTATGATGTAGTCACTTAGCCTTAATACCATAATCTGTAAGGATTTAATGTTGAGAATTAATCTAAGTCTGCTCGAAATGCCTAGCCATGCTAGGCGTCCTAGTGGCCCCCTCTGTAATTAGTATTTTATAACATGTAAACCACACAATACCCAAAACCTGTAAACCCTACATTGTAACCCTTATAGAGAATAAACTTGAATTGAATGAAGAAACGTTAAGGGAAATCAACCTGACTACACTGGAGAACAGGAGGGTCAGGGGAGACATGATAACAACACACAAAATACTGCAAGGAATTGACAAGGTGGACAAAGACAGAATGTTCCAGAGATGGAAACCAGGGATCACAATTGGAAGTTGAAGACTCAGATGAATCACAGGGATGTTAGGAAGTATTTCTTCAGTCACAGAGTTGTCAGGAAGTGGAATAGTCTGGCAAGTGATGTAGTAGAGGCAGGAACCATACATAGCTTTAAGAAGAGGTATGATAAAGCTCATGGAGCAGGAAGAGTGACATAGTAGCGACCAGTGAAGAGGCAGGGCCAGGAGCTGTGACTCAACCCCTGCAACCACAAATAGGTGAGTACATCGCTTGTTTTCCTCCTATAAAAATTATTCTCCAGCCAGTTATAAAATTATTTAATAAATTTAAAATCTGAGAAAAAATTTATTTACATGAGAGTGGTTTTCAAGATATGGGTCATGACTCCCCTTTGAAGGGCCCCGGACCCCATCAGAGGGCCACAGACCCCATCAGAGGGCCATGGACCCCATCAAAGGGCCACAGACCCCAACACAATCTGCAAACCTTAAAATTCTTAAATACTTCAGTCTTGAAAAGGCTCAAAAATATTACTTTTCTGCAACAGTGAATCACTGAAATTGTGACACATTTGCAGTGATACAGAAGTAAAACTGACAGTGTTACAGTGCCAGTGTTGCAGTGACAGTGTTACACTGCTAGTGTTACAGCAACAGTGTCACAGTGCTAGTGTTACAGTGACAGTGTCACACTGCTAGTATTACAGTGATAGTGTTACAGTGTCACACTGCTAGTGTTACTGTGACAGTATTACACTGCCAGTGTTACACCATATTACAGTGACAGTGTTACACTTCCAGTATACAGTGAGAGTGCATCAGTGCCAGGCAACAGGTTATTAGTGCCAATATAAGAGTGCCAGACTAACAATGCCACTGTTGACCAGGGTCGAGGGCCATCAGAGCAGTAGATGCATGTAACTCCCTCCACTTCAATTCTTCCAGTGCACCTCACACGACTCTCACAAGTAAGTCAAACATCATGAGTAATATTTTTGGTATTAACAATGATAGTCAGGCTAGAGATTGTCGAGTTTCCTACACTATCTTGACACTATTCTGTATGATAGTTACATTGTGGGAACACCAGCAGTGTTGCTACACTATTGTATGTGATACATTGTGGGAACACCATCAGTGTTGCTACACTATTCTGTATGATAGTTACATTGTGGGAACACCAGCAGTGTTGCTACACTATTCTATATGATAGTTACATTGTGGGAACACCAGCAGTGTTGCTACACTATTCTGTATGATATTTACATTGTGGGAACACCAGCAGTGTTGCTACACTATTCTGTATGATAGTTACATTGTGGGAACACCAGCAGTGTTGCTACACTATTCTGAGTGATAGTTACATTGTGGGAACACCAGCAGTGTTGCTACACTATTCTATATGATAGTTACATTGTGGGAACACCAGCAGTGTTGCTACACTATTCTGTATGATATTTACATTGTGGGAACACCAGCAGTGTTGCTACACTATTCTGAGTGATAGTTACATTGTGGGAACACCAGCAGTGTTGCTACACTATTCTGTATGATAGTTACATTGTGGGAACACCAGCAGTGTTGCTACACTATTCTGAGTGATAATTACATTGTGGGAACTCCAGCAGTGTTGTTACACTATTCTGTATGATAGTTACATTGTGGGAACACCAGCAGTGTTGCTTCACTATTGTATATGATACATTGTGGGAACACCAGCAGTGTTGCTACACTATTCTGTATGATAGTTACATTGTGGGAACACCAGCAGTGTTGTTACACTATTCTGTATGATAGTTACATTGTAGGAACACCAGCAGTGTTGCTACACTATTCTGTATGATAGTTACATTGTGTGAACACCAGCAGTGTTGCTACACTATTCTGTATGATAGTTACATTGTGGGAAGACCAGCAGTGTTGCTACACTATTCTGTATGATAGTTACATTGTGGGAACACCAGCAGTGTTGCTACACTATTGTATATGATACATTGTGGGAAGACCAGCAGTGTTGCTACACTATTCTGTATGATAGTTACATTGTAGGAACACCAGCAGTGTTGCTACACTATTTTGTATGATAGTTACATTGTGGGAACACCAGCAGTGTTGCTACACTATTCTGTATGATAGTTATATTGTGGGAACACCAGCAGTGTTGCTACACTATTCTATATGATAGTTACATTGTGGGAACACCAGCAGTGTTGCTACACTATTCTGTATGATAGTTACATTGTAGGAACACCAGCAGTGTTGCTACACTATTCTGTATGATAGTTACATTGTGGGAACACCAGCAGTGTTGCTACACTATTCTGTATGATAGTTACATTGTAGGAACACCAGCAGTGTTGCTACACTATTCTGTATGATAGTTACATTGTGGGAACACCAGCAGTGTTGCTACACTATTCTGTATGATAGTTACATTGTAGGAACACCAGCAGTGTTGTTACACTATTCTGAGTGATAGTTACATTGTGGGAACACCAGCAGTGTTGCTACACTATTCTATATGATAGTTACATTGTGGGAACACCAGCAGTGTTGCTACACTATTCTATATGATAGTTGCATTGTGGGAACACCAGCAGTGTTGCTACACTATTCTATATGATAGTTACATTGTGGGAACACCAGCAGTGTTGCTACACTATTCTATATGATAGTTACACTGTGGGAACAACAGCAGTGTTGCTACACTGTGGGTGATCCCACAGTGTAGTGTCATCGAGAGCATCACTAATACTCAGTACATCCACCAGGTGGGTCGCCATCCAGACGAGCCTGCCCATTCCTGGGAGTGTGGAAGATAGGGAGTGGGGACTGTGAGCATGAGGTGGATGTCACCCATCTAAAGGTGGGTTGTGGACCACTACACAACCTCCAGTTCATCCACCAGTGTTCCACCCACACTGTTAAACACTGTAAGTACTGATGCATGATATATGGGTTGATGGATGATGTGTGGGTTGATGGATGATGTGTGGATTGATGGATGATGTGTGGGTTGATGGATGATGTGTGGGTTGATGGATGATGTGGGGGTTGATGGATGATGTGGGGGTTGATGGATGATGTGGGGGTTGATGGATGATGTGGGGGTTGATGGATGTGTGGGTAGAGGGACGATGTGTGGGTTCATGGATGATGAGTGGGTTGATGGATGATGTGTGGGTTGATGGATGATGTGTGGGTTGATGGATGATGAGTGGGTTGATGGATGATGTGTGGGTTGATGGATGATGTGTGGGTTGATGGATGATGTGTGGGTTGATGAATGATGTGTGGGTTGATGAATGATGTGTGGGTTGATGAATGATGTGTATGTTGATGGATGATGTGTGGGCTGATGGATGATGTGTGGGTTGATGATGTGTGGGATGATGGATGATGTGTGGGTTGATGGATGATGTGTAGGTTCATGGATGATGTGTGGGTTGATGAATGATGTGTGGGTTGATGGATGAAGTGTGGGTTGATGGATTATGTGTATGTTGATGGATGATGTGTGGGTTGATGGATGATGTGTGGGTTGATGATGTGTGGGATGATGAATGATGTGTGGGTTGATGTATGGGTTGATGATGTGTGGGTTGATGGATGATGTGTGGGTTGATGATGTGTGGATTGATGGATGATGTGTGGGTTGATGATGTGTGGATTGATGGATGATGTGTGGGTTGATGTGTGGGTTGATGATGTGTGGGTTGATGATGTGTGGGTTGATGATGTGTGGGTTGATGGATGATGTGTGGGATGATTTGTGGGTTGATGATGTGTGGGCTGATGGATAATGTGTGGGTTGATGGATGATGTATGGGTTGATGTGTGGGTTGATAGATGATGTGTGGGTTGATGATGTGTGGGTTGATGGATGGTGTGTGGGTTGATGGATGTGTGGGTTGATGAATATGTGGGTTGATGGATGATGTGTGGGTTGATGATGTGTGGATTGATGGATGATGTGTGGGTTGATGGATGGTGTGTGGGTTGATGGATGGTGTGTGGGTTGATGGATGATGTGTGAGTTGATGGATGATGTGTGGGTTGATGGTGTGTGGGCTGATGGTGTGTGGGCTGATGGATGATGTGTGGGTTGATGAATGATGTGTGGGTTGATGGATGATGTGTGGGTTTATGATGTGTGGGTTGATGGGTGATGTGTGGGTTGATGGATGATGTGTGGGTTGATGAATGATGTGTGGGATGACGAATGATGTGTGGGTTGATGGATGATGTGTGGGTTTATGATGTGTGGGTTGATGGATGATGTGTGGGTTGATGGATGATGTGTGGGTTGATGTGTAGGTTGATGGATGATGTGTGGGATGATGGATGATGTGTGGGTTGATGGATGATGTGTGGGTTGATGGATGATGTGTGGGTTGATGGTGTGTGGGTTGATGGATGTGTGGGTTGATGGATGATGCATGGGTTGATGATGTGTGGGTTGATGTGTGGGTTGATGATGTGTGGGTTGATGTGTGGGATGGATGATGTGTGGGTTGATGTGTGGGATGGATGATGTGTGGGTTGATGTGTGGGATGGATGATGTGTGGGTTGATGGATGATGTTTGGGTTGATGGATGATGTTTGGGTTGATGGATGATGTTTGGGTTGATGGATGATGTGTGGGTTGATGGATGATGTGTGGGTTGATGGATGATGTGTGGGTTGATGGATGATGTGTGTATTGATGATGTGTGGGTTGATGATGTGTGGGTTGATGTGTGGGATGGATGATGTGTGGGTTGATGTGTGGGATGGATGATGTGTGGGTTGATGGATCATGTTTGGGTTGATGGATGATGTTTGGGTTGATGGATGATGTGTGGGTTGATGATGTGTGGGATGATGGATGATGTGTGGGTTGATGGATGATGTGTGGGTTGATGGATGATGTGTGGGTTGATGGATGATGTGTGGGTTGATGGATGATGTGTGGGTTGATGTGTGGGTTGACAATGTGTGGGTTGATGATGTATGGGTTGATGGATGATGTGTGGGTTGATGGATGATGTGTGGATTGATGGATGATGTGTGGGTTGATGGATGATGTGTGGGTTGATGATGTGTGGGTTGATGGATGATGTGTCTGTTGATGATGTGTGGTTTGATGGATGATGTGTGGGTTGATGGATGATGTGTGGGTTGATGATGTGTGGGTTGATGGATGTGTGTATTGATGATGTGTGGGTTGATGATGTGTGGGTTGATGTGTGGGTTGATGATGTGTGGGTTGATGTGTGGGATGGATGATGTGTGGGTTGATGATGTGTGGGTTGATGGATGATGTGTGGGTTGATGATGTGTGGGATGATGGATGATGTGTGGGTTGATGATGTGTGGGTTGATGGATGATGTGTGGGTTGATGGATGATGTGTGGGTTGATGGATGATGTGTTGGTGGATTGATGATGTGTGGGTTGATGATGTGTGGGTTGATGATGTGTGGGTTGATGTGTTGATGATGTATGGGTTGATGGATGATGTGTGGGTTGATGGATGATGTGTGGATTGATGGATGATGTGTGGGTTGATGGATGATGTGTTGGGTTGATGGATGATGTGTGGGTTGATGGATGATGTGTGGGTTGATGGATGATGTGTCTGTTGATGATGTGTGGTTTGATGGATGATGTGTGGGTTGATGGATGATGTGTGGGTTGATGATGTGTGGGTTGATGATGTATGGGTTGATGGATGATGTGTGGGTTGATGGATGATGTGTGGGTTGATGGATGATGTGTGGGTTGATGGATGATGTGTGGGTTGATGGATGATGTGTGGGTTGATGGATGATGTGTGGGTTGATGGATGATGTGTGGGTTGATGGATGATGTGTGGGTTGATGGATGATGTGTGGGTTGATGGATGATGTGTGGGTTGATGGATGATGTGTGGGTTGATGGATGATGTGTGGGTTGATGGATGATGTGTGGGTTGATGATGTGTGGGTTGATGATGTGTGGGTTGATGATGTATGGGTTGATGATGTATGGGTTGATGGATGATGTGTGGGTTGATGGATGATGTGTGGATTGATGGATGATGTGTGGGTTGATGGATGATGTGTGGGTTGATGGATGATGTGTGGGTTGATGATGTGTGGGTTGATGGATGATGTGTCTGTTGATGATGTGTGGTTTGATGGATGATGTGTCTGTTGATGATGTGTGGTTTGATGGATGATGTGTGGGTTGATGATGTGTGGGTTGATGGATGATGTGTGGGTTGATGGATGATGTGTGGGTTGATGATGTGTGGGTTGATGGATGATGTGTGGGTTGATGATGTGTGGGTTGATGATGTGTGGGTTGATGGATGATGTGTGGGTTGATGAATGATGTGTGGGTTGATGGATGATGTGTGGGTTGATGGATGATGTGTGGGTTGATGATGTGTGGGTTGATGGATGATGTGTGGGTTGATGATGTGTGGGTTGATGATGTGTGGGTTGATGGATGATGTGTGGGTTGATGATGTGTGGGTTGATGATGTGTGGGTTGATGGATGATGTGTGGGTTGATGAATGATGTGTGGGTTGATGAATGATGTGTGGGTTGATGGATGATGTGTGGGTTGATGGATGATGTGTGGGTTGATGGATGATGTGTGGGTTGATGGATGATGTGTGGGTTGATGAATGATGTGTGGGTTGATGAATGATGTGTGGGTTGATGAATGATGTGTGGGTTGATGAATGATGTGTGGGTTGATGGATGATGTGTGGGTTGATGGATGATGTGTGGGTTGATGGATGATGTGTGGGTTGATGGATGATGTGTGGGTTGATGATGTGTGGGAGCTCTTTCTCCTGCTGTTCCTCCTGCTGCTGTTCCTCCTGCTGTTTCTCCTGCTGCTGTTCCTCCTCCTGCTGTTCTGCCTGCAGTTTCTCTTGCTGTTGTTCCTCCTGTTGTTCCTTCTCCTGCTGTTTCTCCTGGTGCTATTCCTCCTGCTGTTTCTCCTGCTGCTGTTTCTCCTGCTGCTGTTCCTCCTCCTGCTGTTCCTCCTGCTGTTTCTCCTGCTGCTGTTCCTTCTGCTGTTTCTCCTGCTGCTGTTCCTCCTCCTGTTTCTCCTGCTGCTGTTCCTCCTGATGCTGCTCCTCCTGCTGCTGCTGCTGCTCCTCCTGCTGCTGCTGCTGCTCCTGCTGCTCCTGCTGCTGCTGCTGCTCCTCCTGCTGCTGCTGCTGCTCCTGCTGCTGCTGCTGCTGCTGCTGCTCCTGCTGCTGCTGCTGCTGCTCCTCCTGCTGCTGCTCCTGCTGCTGCTGCTGCTGCTGCTGCTGCTGCTGCTCCTACTGCTGCTGCTGCTCCTGCTGCTGCTGCTGCTCCTCCTGCTGCTGCTGCTGCTGCTGCTGCTGCTGCTGCTGCTGCTGCTGCTGCTGCTGCTGGTACTGCTGCTGCTAACACAGCATTGTTGCATCATGGTCACTGGACTGAAGGTCACTCAGTCTTCATGGTAGAGTAGTTTGCATATTAATTGGTACGATGATGATGAAATAAGACATTTCAAAAATTAATGTTTGTTTAAACAATATACAGCAATGATATGACAGATAATAACTGATTTAATAAGAGATATGGCTACCCTTTGCTTTTATAATAATAGCTACATGTTTTGGTATAGAGTCAACCAATACCAGTGTTGAACACATTTTGGTAGGTTCTTCATTATGGTACCAGCTGTATTTAGCTTCTCTACAGTTGAATAGTTCTGTTTTGTAATCGTGCGTTTGGTTACTGCTCATAGATTCGCAGTTAACTTGGGGTCAGGAGAGTTTCCGAAGAATGTCAGCATTTTTCTGATAAATTAGACACATGTGCAACTCGTGGGTATCTTTATTAAGGAAACGTTTCGCCACACAGTGGCTTCATCAGTCCATACACAGGAGAAACTTGAAGAACATGATGTAGCCACCGTGTGGCGAAACATTTCCTTAATAAAGATACCCAAGAGTTGCACATGTGTCTAATTCATCAACATGTCGGTTCTGCGAACCATTCAGAATGTCAACATTTTCCTGGAAGTGTGGCATGGAGCAAGATCTTGCTGGAAAATGCCTTCTACATCGGGAAAGTCTTTATCCACAATGGGAAGCAAATGATTTTTCAGGATTGCCTTGTATTTGTCATTGTTCATTGTTCCCTCAACAATAACAAGCTGTCCCTGGCCTTTAGCAGTAAAACTACCCCAAGATATCTTAGGTGGGTCTTGTGATACTTCTTAAATGTGTGTGTTCCATGGAAGTTTGTCTTTGCTCAGTTTCACTACCACTTATTTGTACTCATGTACCTCAAAATATCTCTGATAATATAACTTTTGTTCCATTTATCTGTCTTCCATCCTGCGGCCATTTTGTCTTCACAGCAGCAGTCAATAATTGTTTCTTTACCAACTTTCTGGAAGTTCTGCCAACTTCAAGGAGCCGTCATCGAACAGTTGAAGAATAAAACATTTACGTCAGCTTTATAAGGCCAAATCTCTCAGCAGATATTTGCTGGTTTTCATGGGATCCTTTTCACTATTTATGGTAACCTTGTCATTGTGAGGTGTTGTCTTGCGTTTTCATCCACAGCTTCCTTGACGCAGTGCACCACAATCACCAGTGTCGTCAGTTCTCTTCAGATTCTGACCAACAGTTGACTTTGCTAGGCTCAAATTTTCAGCTATCCATCTCATACTCAAATCAGCATGTTTTCTGAGAACTACAATACTTGCATGCTTCCTAGGTGTAACATCCATCATGAATTTCAGCAGTAATCATGAACTGAAGGGAAGAATCTGACAAAACCACACTTACTCGTGGAACATGCTTGCTGGACTAGCCTTACAGAACAACAGCTGTTGTAGCACTGACAAGAGTCACAGGGTAACACCACAGCTGGAATGGTTGCCAGAAATCAATAGCAAACTCTTATGAAAAAAAAGAACTCAAAATACATTAAGTATGCCGGAGACTAAGACACATTACGAGATAATCACAAAATTTACTCCTGTCCCAATTAATCTGCACACTACTGTAGTTTCACGTGCTCCTCCTCCTCCTGCTGCTGCTGCTGCTGCTGCTAACACAATCTTACCTTCCTCAGCCTTGGTGTGTCATGGTCACTGGACTGAAGGTCACTCAGTCTTCATGGTAGCTTCCCCACACGACCGACCATCACACAGACTGTGTCTGACAGCCACCAACAACCAGCACAGCAACAGCAACAACAGCAGTAACAGCAGCAACAGGAGTCTACAAGTTACAGCACATGCTCACTCCTGCCCCAGGCATCATGTTCCACCTACCACAACCCTCACCTTCAATATCACAGCTCAACGTATGTATTAAATACATCATTATGTTCTTTATTATCTATTATCTACTCTTTTATCTACCCTCATTCATGGGTAGATGTTAAGCATTTCCATTTATGAAGATAGGAAGCAGTATAGTAGTTACCAGTTGTCAAAGGCACTTGTCAACAGACACTTGGCTTTTGTGTGTGTGTGTGTGTGTGTGTGTGTGTGTGTGTGTGTGTGTGTGTGTGTGTGTGTGTGTGTGTGTGTGTGTGTGTGTGTGTGTGTACGTACTCACCTATTTGTGGTTGCAGGGATCCATTCACAGCTCCTAGGCCCACCTCTTTGCTGGTCACTACTAGGTCCACTCTCTCCCTTCTCCAGCAGCTTTATCATATCTCTTCTTAAAGCTATGTATGGATCCTGCCATCATTACATCACTCTCCAGAATGTTCCACTTCCTGATAACTCTATGGCTGAAGAAATACTTCCTAACATCCCTGTGACTCATCTGAGTTTTCAACTTCCAATAGTGACCCCTTATTGCTGCATCACATCTCTGAAACATTCTGTCCTTATCCATCTTGTCAGTTCCTCTCAGTATTTTATATGTCATTATCACGTCCTCCCTATCCCTCCTGTCCTCCAGTGTTGTCAGATTGAGTTCCCTTAACTTCTCCTCATAAGACAAAGTCCTCAGCTCCAGGACTAGTCTTGTTACAAACCTTTGCACTTTCTCTAATTTCATGACGTGTTTGACCAGGTGTGGGTTCCATACTGGTGCTGCATATTCCAATATGGGCCTGAAGTACGTGGTGTACAATGTTGTTTATCACTTCTTACTTAGATGTTGAAATATTATTCTGAGGTTTGCCAGGCACCCATTTGCTGCAGCAGTTATTGAATGATGTGTACCTCAAGAGGTGTGTTTGATATGATGCTCACCCCAAGATCTTTTTCCTTGAGCAAGTTTTGCAGCCTCTGACCTCTTAGGCTGTACTCTGTCTGCAGTCTTCTTCGTCCTTCCCCAAGCTTCATGACTTTGCACTTACTGGGGTTAAACTCCAGTAGTCATTTGTCAGAGCAGGCTTGCAGCCTGTACAAATTGCCATGTAGGCTTACCTGACCCTCATCCACTTGTATTCTCATTAACTTCATGTCATGTGAACAGGGACACCACTGAATCTATCTCTTCAATCATGTCATTCACATATAAGAGAAATAGCACCAGACTTAGGGCTTACCCTTGTAGAACCCCACTTTACACATGTGTACCTACTTTAAACACCTCATCTCATACTAACAAATGTTTTTTTTTCCTTCCTGACAGGTATTCCCTGATTCACTGCAGTATTTTTCCCTCCTATTCCTGCCTGCTCCTCTAGCTTTCAGTCAGTCTCTTGTGTGGTACTGTGTCGAAAGCCTTCTTACAGTCCAAGAAGATGCAATGTACCCATCCCTCTCTCTCCTGTCTTACTTCTGTTACCTTGTCATACAACTCCAATAGGTTTGTGATGCAGTCCCTTGACTTGTACTTCCTGTAATGCAGGCAAGAAAGATACATGATAATATACACCTGGAAGATCCTAGAGGGACTAGTCACAAATTTGCACATGAAAATCACTCCCTACAAAGCCAAAAGACTTGGCAGGAGATGCAACATCTCCCCAATGAAAATCAGGGGTGCCACGAGTATGCTAAGAAACAGCACAATAAGTGTCAGGGGTCCAAGAATGTTCAACTGCCTCCCAGCATACATATAGGGGATTATTAATAGACCCCTGGCTGTCTTCAAGAAGACACTGGGCAGGCACCTAAAGTCAGTACCTGACCAGCCAGGCTGTGGTTCACACATTAGTTTACATACAGCCAGCAGTAACAGCCTGGTTGATCAGACCCTGATCCACCACAAGGCCTATTCATGGACCAGGCCGTGGGGGGCATTGACCCCCAAAACCCCCTCCAGGTATCTAGACACTTCCAGATGTATTTTCATCTTCACTTATCTTGTCGTATTAAAATTCTGCTGATAATATTGGAATCGGCCAGGATGACCCACAATTCAATTACGCACCATTCTTTAGTACAATGTTAACGTCATGCTATTCAGTTCCTCTCCCAAAAAACGTTATCTTATACAGATATATTTAATTAAATTCAGTGATACTTCCAGGTGAGTAATATTTTCCTCATCAGAATATAAATTTCTTCTAAATTACAATTTCACTGCACTTAACCCTTTCAGGGTCCCCAGGCCCTCTCCCAGACTTGTTCTCAGGGTCGCCCAAATTTCAAAAAAAAAAATTATTTTTTCTTATGAAAAGATAGAGAATCTTTTCCCGATCATAATGACACCAAAAGTATGAAATTTGATGGAAAACTTATGGAATTATGCTCTTGCGAAGTTAGCGGTCTCAACGATGTTTATGCATCGGCAATTTTGCCCACTTTGAGCCCTATTTTCAGCCAATTCCAATGTACTAGTCGACAAAACTCATAACTATTTTGCTAGAACTCCATTTTTTCTATTGAATGAGTACAACCAATTTCAACTATCCAGTACAGTGGTCAGAATTTAGCAATTTTGCCAATTTCACACAAATTTCAAAAGATGCCAATTTCCAAATAGGGTCCAGAATAAACAAGACATTCCTGGCACTAAAATAACATTTCCTCTGCTCATTAGTCACATCCCCATGCCCCTCTTACATTCTTTGGCTTTCCACTTTGAATTTTTATTCTTACAAAAAATAGAAGATTTACTGTTATGCAGACTACTGCATTAGTGTAGAAATGGTATAAATAATATCAGTGCACTTGTGAAAGAATATTAGACTCACCAGTTGACGTGTATTGGACGCTTAGCATAATTTGTTTACTTTTGAACTTTGGTAAAAATCGAACATTTCTGCTACTTTGAGTTCAATTTCAAGGTACTTTTCATTGTAAAACCAGTCAAAATCATCTCAATTTCTGTAATATGTCTTCCATTCTATAAAATGAGACCAGGAAAACTAGAATACAACAATAAATGCCATATGAAAATACAGTGCAAACTCACTGTTTTAATCCAAAAAAACGGTCAAGGTTTTTTTTTTCTCATTATGCACTGTGTGCTGCAGGATTTTTTTTATACTGTGCACACTGACCACATAGACCTATTCTTTCATATGTAGGCCTACCAGCTTTCTCTCACCAGATTTGAGGGCGCTAGAATTTAGGCGTACTAGTACGTCAAAAACCCTGGTGTAAAAGCCGTACTAGTACGGCCGAAACCCTGAAAGGGTTAATCAACTTCTTACAATATATAAGGAAATTATAGGGAATATAGGTTCTCATATGAGTGACTGATCACCCTTCAAATGTCACACCAATATTACACACATTCACTACTTTATATAAACATTATTATTATCCCTACTAATTATCATTCACAAATCACAGAAAAATTATCAAAACTTTCCACAGTACTATGGTACAAGTGAACCATGATGGCTTAGTGGTAATACTGTGCCACTGAACCATCATAGGTCAGTGGTACTACTGTACCACCCATGGTTCTTTGGTGGAATAGTACCACTGAGCCATCATGGTTCTGTTGTATAACAGAACCACTGAACCATTATGGTTCAGTGGTTATACTATACCTGCTGCATGCCATCACCTCAGTTTGAATCCCCATTAATACTTTTGTTTATTTCACTTCAATATATTTACACCACTGATGTCCAGATCTATAGATTAATATGTCCCATTTTGTGTAAATTCATTTATGTGTTGGTTAATGGGGTTTATGGGTTTATAGTCTATCTACTGCACCAGGGTGATTAAGACTGGTTGATTGGTTAATGGGGTTTAAAGTCTATCTATTACACCAGGGTCATTAAGACTGTGTGTCACATGTACACCACCAGTCAAGAATACTTTAATACTTCAAGTAATGATTAATATAAACTACCAGTGTATATACAATGTGATATACATCTCTCAGCATATATACACTGAGAGACATACACCTCTCGGTGTATATACACTGAGACGCACGCCTCTCATTGTATGCCGTCCACCTGTATAGAACTAATTTCTGTTTCAGGAGACTGTACCGTGGCCAGCAGAAGCAGCACATTTCACCCTTTGTCTCACCTACCAATTGTACTCCTGCTGAGTGTACTACAAGCGACGTTTCACTCACCACTACACACTGAGTACATCCCTAGATGAACATACAAATCACACACACACACACACAAAACAATTAACCCTTATTCTAGAATTGTGGTGCCAATGGCATCATTTTGCCCCCCTAAAGTATTGAAAAACCTCCATAAACCACTATTTAAAGAGGTTTAATAAACCAAGGTAATGGCATAGATTAAAACAGGTCCTCAGCATGAGATGTTCTGTGTATATTTGTAAAGCAAATTTTATAATCATTGGTAAAGTATTCTTTTACACGTTCCTGAAGACAATGACCACAGAGGTATATTTTGTATATGCGTATATAGCATGTCTGTACAGGTTAGAAACTATATACCATTTTGTATGGAGCAAATTCGTCCCATTGAAAATGAAAGAAGCAATTATTTTTCTGCCTTAGGTAGGCAATTCTGGAGTTTACTGTAGGCCTAGGAGACATACATGGTTAATTTGTATAATATATACACATATACACATATACGTACATAATTTATATAGGTATATTTGCCAAAAGTTCTGTTTCAGTTGGTCATGTAGAGTTTCTGTGAGGGAATTAGTTGAGTTTGTTGAGTCTGGGGTGTTTAAATGAGTTAGATTTGTGTAATGCATGGGTATCTTTACTGGGGAGATGTTTTGCCCACTCTGTAGGCTTGTGTCGAGGTGGTCAGTCCCTTAGTAACCTTAAACTCACCTCTCCAGGCTGAGGGAATGACTACCTCATAGTTACTTCTCCATAGTTTCTATATTTGGCTCATGTGAAACGTGTCATCACTAAAGATACGCAAGTGTTACACATGTCTTGTTCATCAACTTGTCGGTATTGTATACTAGAAATATAAATATCAGAATTATTTATCCTGAAGAAATAAGTATGAGGGAGCTGTGAACATGGATAGGGCCACGGGGGCGTTGACCCCCAAAACACTCTCCAGGTATACTCCAGGTATACACCTAAAGTACCAGCTGAGCTGTTGCTCATATGTTGGTTTGCATGCAGCCAGCAGCAACAACCTGGTTGATTAAGCTCTGATCCACCGTGAGGCCTGGTCATGGACCGGGCCATGGGAGCATTGCCCCCTGAAACAACCTCCAGGTAGACAAGGTGCTACCAAAAAGTTCCTGGACTGCCACAAAAAAAAAATATAGGCTTACTTAATCACCTAGTTGAAGTTGTCTCCCTGGAACTAGACTCCTGGGAGGCTGTACATTGACCTCTGCACCTCTTACACTTCTCAAAACATTTCTGGGATTCTTCTTTCCTAACAGTATCTGAAACAGCCTGCAACTGCTTAATCTCCTCCACATTGTTAAAACACCACTCCTTGAGCGACTATAAATTTTTGGGGAAGGGAAAGAAATCACCGGGTGCCAAACCTGGGGACTAGGGAGGCTGGGGAATGATTGCCATTTCTCTGGTCTTGAGTCAGCAAGTGGGGCACAAATTTTGCAGCCACTCGACTCATATTCAAATTTTCAGTCAAAATGCTTTGATATGACCCATAAGAAATCCCTAGAACACTTAACAATATCCTGGACACTGAACCATTTTGTGAATTTCACCAGATGTTGTACCCAGCATGAAACAGAATTTCATAACCACTCACACTTCTCTCAAAGATGCTATTCTGTTACACAAAAACTATCAACACTGCACTAACACAACAGAAAATACCACCTAACCTCAACGTAACACTCAGCCACATTGAAACACACCACTGTACTTCACAATGCAATGTACTGTGCACTGTAATCTGCAATGCTGCAATATTTCACACAGGAAATGCAAGAAAATTCTAGTATTGGAACTTTCTGACAGCACCTTGTAAATTGCGATATAAATTCTGGTGTAATGCTGTATCTTGGGTAATGTATAATACTGTACAAGAGTGATACAATGGAACCAGGATTGTGTTATGATTTATTCGAGTCCAGGTTTGAAACTGATATACATTTATTGATGAATAAGATACATGTACAATGCCTGGGTGTCTTTACTGACAAATAAGACACATGTACAACACCTGCATATCTTTATTGATGAATAAGACATATGTGCAACACTTGTGTGTCTTTACTGATTAATAAGACATGTACAACACTGGGTGTCTTTATTGATGAATAAGATACAATGTTCAACAACTGGGTGTCTGTACTGAGGAATAAGACACATGTGCAACACTTGGGAATCTTGATACCTAGATGGTGCACGTGTCTTATTCATTAAAAAAGACACCCAAGTGTTGTACACGTGTCTTATTCATCAATAAAGACACCCAGGTGTTGTACAGGAAAAGCTGGTAGATGGATCTATAATTTCCTCACTAACAGAACACAAAGAGTAGTAGTCAACAGAGAAAAGTCTGAGGCGGCTACTGTGAAAAGCTCTGTTCCACAAGGCACAGTACTCGCTCCCATCTTGTTTCTCATCCTCATATCTGGCATAGACAAGGATGTCAGCCACAGCACCGTGTCTTCCTTTGCAGATGACACCCGAATCTGCATGACAGTGTCTTCCATTGCAGACACTGCAAGGCTCCAGGCGGACTTCAACCAAATCTTTCAGTGGGCTGCAGAAAACAATATGAAGTTCAACGATGAGAAATTTCAATTACTCCAATATGGTAAACATGAAGAAATTAAAACTTCAGAGTACAAAACAAATTCCTTCCACAAAATAGGGCGAAACACCAACGTCAAAGACCTGGGAGTGATCATGTCAGAGGATCTCACCTTCAAAGACCACAACATTGTATCAATCGCATCTGCTAGAAAAATGACAGGATGGATAATGAGAACCTTCAAAACTAGGGATGCCAAGCCCATGATGACACTCTTCAGGTCACTTGTTCTATCTATGCTGGAATATTGCTGCACACTAACACCACCTTTCAAGGCAGGTGAAATTGCTGACCTAGAAAATGTACAGAGAACCTTCACGGAGCGCATAACGGAGATAAAACACCTCAATTACTGGGAGCGCTTGAAGTTCCTGAACCTGTACTCCCTGGAACGCAGGTGAGAGAGATACATGATTATATACACCTGGAAAATCCTAGAGGGACTAGTACTGAACTTGCACGCGAAAATCACAACAAAAGCAAAAGACTCGGCAGACGATGCAACATCCCCCCCAATGAAAAGCAGGGGTGTCACTAGCACGTTAAAAGACAATACAATAAGTGTCAGGGGCCCGAGACTGTTCAACTGCCTCCCAGCATACATAAAGGAGATTACCAATAGACCCCTGGCTGTCTTCAAGCAGGCACTGGACAAGCACCTAAAGTCAGTACCTGACCAGCCGGGCTGTGGCTCGTACGTTGGATTGCGTGCAGCCAACAGTAACAGCCTGGTTGATCAGGCTCTGATCCACCAGGAGGCCTGGTCACAGACCGGGCCGCGGGGGCATTGACCCCCAGAACTCTCTCCAGGTAAACTTCAGGTGTTCATCAGTCAAGACACGCAAGTGTTGTACATGTGTCTTATTCATCAGTCAAAACACCCAAATGTTGTACATGTGTCTTATTCTCAATAAAGATCACAGTAACTCAGAATGGAAGTCAGTATGGCTTATCCAAGGATGCCACCCACAACAGTCAACTAACACCCATGTACCTACATACTGTTAGGTGAGCAGGGGCAGCAGGTGTTAGGTGACTTGCCAGATGTCTTGTCCTACCCAAGATCAAACCCGGGTATTCCCCTTGAGAGCCAAACTTGATACTATTGGGCTATAAGTTTCCCTACATTATGCAAATCATTCTGACAGATTGGTCATTACCAGTGAGATGTTTTCACCTGTAATGAGGTTATTAGTGACCTCGCAACAAGCTTTGACCTCTAAGGAAGTCGTTAATAACTCCACAACACATTTGACCTCTAAGATAGCCATTAATGATTCCACAACACATTTTGACCTCTTAAGAAGGCCATTAATGACTCAACAACATGTTAAGTCGTGACTTAAATCGTATATAGCACCGACAAGTTGTGATAAAACAAAAAAAGAGCGAAATAGATGTTATTTTGAGAATGCGTTTCAGCCTTTGCGAGGCTTCACCGCATCTATAGAGAACCTTACTGACTTTGAAAAATATTTTGACCACTAGTCTTGTGAGGATTTACCATAACTACCCTACTAATAACATAGTGCAGTGGACCCTCGGCTAACGATGGCATCACCTAACGTTAAATCCAGCTAACGATACATTTTAACACAAACATTTTGCCTCGGCTAATGTTAAAAAACTCGCCTAACGATATTCGTTCTCAGGTACCAATTAATATCGTTAGGTGAGGGTCCACTGTATTAACAACTATCATAATGATCTAGTACTAATGACCATTGTAATGACCTAGTACTAACAATCATTGTAGTGACCTAGAACTAACGACCATTGAAGTGACCTAGTAATAACAATCACTGTAGTAACCTAGTACTAATGACCATCATAATGACCTAGTACTAACAACCATTGTAGTGACCTAGTAATAATCACTGTAGCGACCTAGTACCATTGACCATCATAATGACCTAGTACTAATGACCATCATAATGACCTAGTACTAATGATCATGTAGTGACCTAGTACAAACAACCATTGTAATGACCTAGTACTAACAACCATCATAATGACCTAGTACTAACAACCATCATAATGACCTAGTACTAACAACCATCATAATGACCTAGCACTAACAACCACCATAATGACCTAGTACTAATGACCATTGTAATGACCTAGTACTAACAACTGTTATAACAACCTAGTAATAACAACCATTATAATGCCTAGTACTAACGACCACTGTAATGACCTACTTCTAACGACCATTGTAATGACCTACTTCTAACGACCGTTGTAATGACCTAGTACTAATGACCATTGTAATAACTTAGTACTAACAACGACTATAGTGACCTAGTACTAACAACCATTGTAGTGACCTAGTACTAACAACCATTGTGATGACCTACTAGTAGCTACAGCTGGTAATAGGTAATTACAAGATGATGATGATGATGATGATGATGATGATGATGGTTGAAACATTAATTCAGTGCACTGATTCACTGCAGATGGTCCTCGCTTTACGATGGTCCAACGTAAGATATTTCCACTTTACGAAGGTGAAATAGTGATGCTTTACAGTACTGTACGTTTGTTGATATGATAAACTTGTATTCATTTATTTACTTTTCAATGCTAGTATTTAGAGTAATTATTTGTTTATTTACTAATTCAGTAACAGTAGTTATTTACGTTGGCAGACCTACATTTTTGGTCCCCTGAAGCTTGATCCATTACAGGGACCCCATCATACAATAGACCCAAAATTTTTAAACAATGTGAACTAAAGTGGCTTCAGGGGCCGCTCCGAGATTAGGGGCCCTGAAGATTATGCTTAATTACTTTCATAGTACATCTGCCCGTGGTTATTTGTTTATCATATTATATTCATATTCGACTCATATTTTCAACTTACTATGAGTTCTTCAGAATGTAACCCCATCATAAGCCAAGAAGCATCTATACTTTGTAAATTATAGGGGCACCTGTACTTTGTAAATTATAGGGGCACCTGTACTTTGTAAATTATAGGGGCACCTGTACTTTGTAAATTATAGGGGCACCTGTACTTTGTAAATTATAGGGGCACCTGTACTTTGTAAATTATAGGGGCACCTGTACTTTGTAAATTATAGGGGCACCTGTACTTTGTAAATTATAGGGGCACCTGTACTTTGTAAATTATAGGGGCACCTGTACTTTGTAAATTATAGGGGCACCTGTACTTTGTAAATTATAGGGGCACCTGTACTTTGTAAATTATAGGGGCACCTGTACTTTGTAAATTATAGGGGCACCTGTACTTTGTAAATTATAGGAGCACCTATACTTTGTAAATTAAAATTTTAAGTTCTCTTCAAGTTTTCCCTCAGTTTACAAGTGTAACTAATGTAAACTCTCAGTGTATATACAGGGAGAAATATACACCATACTTACAATACTACAACCTTTGATAAATTACTCGCAAACTCTCTATAGACCTGGAGAAGCCTCTTTGCAAAGCAAAAAACATCTTAAAATAGCCTCCAGTCAGCCTTTCTTGTCTGACCTCACCCACAATAGTGCCACATTTTATACATACATTATATATATATATATATATATATATATATATATATATATATATATATATATATATATATATATATATATATATATATATATATATATATATATCGTGCCGAATAGGTAAAACTTGCGGTTTGGGCTTAAATAGCAATGCTCTTCTTGTCGAATAAGGCAAGCAAAAATTTGTGTATGCAATAATTTTGCAAAAATCATTCTGAGCATAACGAAAAAATATATCTCATTGTGTTTGTTTATTATTAAATTATTGTAAACTTATCTAAAATATATTTAGTTGGATTAGGCTAAATTAAATTGCCCTTGTTGTAATAAAGTTAGGCAAGTTTTCTACACTTCTTTTGGTACAAAATTATTAATTTTTACATTAAAAGAAATGAAAAAAATATATTTTTAAACATATAAAAGAACATTTTAGAAAGTACTTAATATTCAACGAGTTCTTTCTAACTAACCAATTATACCTATTCAGCAGGTCATGCCGAGTATGTAATATGTACTGATCATATAGCAAGAACTCATTTAAAATTAAGTCCTTTCTAAAATTTTCTCTTATACGTTTAACCCTTAAATGGTCCAAACGTATATATACGTTTTTTCAACATTTGAAAGTAGGTAAAAAAATGTAGATCATCTTTTTTCTTTTTCATTTGAAAATGTGTAAAAAACTTTTATCTACATTTGTTTTTTTGTTATGTTCGAAAATATGTAAAAAAAACGAAGATCTACGTTTGGAGCACTACGGATTTGAACGTCGATCTGTTTGGACCGTTTAAGGGTTAAAGATATATTTTTTCATTTATGTTAATGTAAAAACTAATAATTTTGTACCAAAATAACCTTACAAAAACTTACCTAAACTCATTATATCAAGCACAATTTAATTTAGCCTAATCCAATGAAATATATTTTTTCATTAGGTTCAGAATGATTTTTGCAAAATTACTGCATACACAAATTTTCACTTGTCTTAGTCAGCAAGGAAAGCATTGCTATTTAAGCCAAAATAAATAAATATATATATATATATAAAATATATATATATATATATATATATATATATATATATATATATATATATATATATATATATATATATATATATATATATATATACATGCCTTTGTTAATTCAAGCAGCAATACGTAGATGCAAAAGTTTGTATGATAAAACTATAAAAATTCTAATACGTACATCATTCTCAGTTGTATGATGTATTTTCTTATATAAGCATTTTAGGTTTGGATTTATATATATTTTTTAAAAAAAAGTAGATGGATTTATATATTTTGGGATCAAATGAATTTTATTAAGATCATGAGGATTTATATAAATTAAGACCAGATGGATTTTTATTATGATACCGAGCAAGTTTATATATTTTAAAATCAAATAGACTTTTTTATTATAAGATCAATTAGATATATATATATATATTATATATATATATCAGGTGGATTTATATACTTTAAAATCCGATGAATTTATATATTTTCAAGTGTAACTGAATTATATTGGAAATCAATTGATCTTAAAGATAATACTCATATGAGTGAAAAACACATACAGTGGCACAAGAGTTTGATCTTTATGTGATTTTGTTTTTGTTTTGGTAGAAAAAAGAAACACAGTTTGCTATGACTATTTTATATCGCTTATAAAATGAAATAAGTTCGCACAATACAGGTCCTTATGTCTTAGTATTTTTTTATAAAATTTTGAATCACCTATCATTGCACTATTTAAAACTAGTCGACTTATGCCTTTTATTAAATATATATATATATATAAACACCTTTAAATGAGTTACCCCAAATTCCTCCCAAAGAGAACAGTGAGACACATTTATGCAAATTTCTCATATGCCAATTTTAATTTTGCACAAGAAGTAGCGTAGTAACTTAACCTTATCTTCCGTACATTTACATAAGAGAAAATAACTTTTAAGCCAGGAATTTGCAGAATGCCGTCTTACCGCATTCTTTGGGCAAGATGACTCGTCAACTATTATTTTTGTGAGGGGTAACTCAAGCAAAGGTTTATAACTTGCTGTTATGAAATACTCCAGAAGGCTCCTTATTCTTGTAACATTTCTGACATTTCCTAGCATTTATTCTTGCAACCAACACAGTGAAATGTTGCAAATATGCAGGATTCGCGATGCTTTGTTTGCTGCCGCATTTAAAGTGAAATCTTCAATTCTTTCAGCTTAGAGTGGGTAGTAGAGGGGGTTTATATTTTAAGTCTATCTACTACGTGAATGTCATTAAGACTGCACATAATCTGTCAGTGTATATACACTGAGAGATATACACTTCCCGGTATGTATAAACTGAGAGATATACACTTCCCAGTATGTATAAACTGAGAGATGTACACCTCTCGGTGTATATATGCTGAGAGATGTACACCTCTCAGTGTATATACAGTGAAATATATTCACCTCTCAGTGTATATACAGTGAAATATATTCACATCTCAGTGGATATACAGTGAAATATATTCACCTCTCAGTGGATATACAGTGAAATATATTCACCTCTCAGTGTATATACAGTGAAATATATTCACCTCTCAGTGGATATACAGTGAAATATATTCACCTCTCAGTGTATATACAGTGAAATATATTCACCTCTCAATGTATATACAGTGAAATATATTCACCTCTCAGTGTATATATGCTGAAAGATATACATCCATCAGTGCATATACAGTGAAATATATTCCCCTCTCAGTGTATATAAACTGAGATATATACACCTCTCGGTGTATATGCCACATTTTGTATAATCTAATAACACATTTTTTTACCGATGTCACAATAATTGTTCACGTACATTTGCTACATATATATATATTTTGGGATTCAAGATTTAATCGAAAGCTTTTGAATTCAGAGGCATACTGTTGATGGTAATGAAGCTGAACACAGGTGCACAATAAGCTTTTACCAAGTTTATGCTTTGTGTAAAACTTCAGCAAGACTTTAAAAAGCTTTACATAAAAGTATTTAGTTCAGTATCTCGGATTTCATCTTACATATGTGTTTGTGTAAATTTTCCAGCATTAAGTGGCTTGTGCAATGTGGACATATATAGTCTAGGCCTAGGGAAGAAAAATTACTTTATAACCTAATATAATCCAAACTAATGGAAAGGGAGTAATTTTAGGTTAGGTAGTCTTGCATTGGCTGGTTTAATAAGGTTTAAAGTCTACTACATACTGGTCATAAAGACTGGTTGGTTTGTTAATGAGGTTTAAAATCTATCTACTACATGATGGGCATTAAGGCTGAATGTCACCTGTACACCAACAGTCATGAATACTTTAATACCTAAAATAGAAATACAGTGGACCCCCGGTTAACAAACTTTTTTCATTCCAGTAGTATGTTCAGGTGCCAGTACTGACCGAATTTTTTCCTATAAGGAATATTGTGAAATAGATTAGTCCATTTCAGACCCCCAAACATACACGTACAAAGGCACTTACATAAATACACTTACATAATTGGTCGCATTTGGAGGTGATCGTTAAGCGGGGGTCCACTGTATATGTAAATTATCAGTATATACAAACTCAGATATAGACCTCTCAGTGTATATACACTGAGAGACATCTCTCAGTGAGTATATCCTATAGATTATTCTAGGTTACATTTGGTAACAAAAAATTTTTTTTCCAGATATTAAGTCCCCCCAAAATTAATGAGGTACAGTACAGCAGACTCTCATAAAACAATAGTTAGGTCCTTAAAAACAGCATCTTACACAAGAACGTGCTATGAAAATTAACCTGTAAACGGTCCAAGCAGATCTACGTTCACGAAGTAGATCTACGTTCACGAAGTAGATCTACGTTTTTTATACATATTTTCAATAACAAAAAAAAATAGATCAAAGTTTTTTTTACATGTTTTCAAATGTAAAAAAAAAAAGATCATCTACTTTTTTTACATACTATCAACTGTTGAAAAAACGTATATATACGTTTGGACCGTTTACGGGTTAAATACCAAATGGAAAAGGTATGGTTATGTTCCCGAGACCCAGAAAATGCCAAACCCATTTTTTAAACTTAGTATTTTGTCAAAACCAAATAATGCTATGATACATTACAGTGTCAATGGCACTTTTTATTGTCCTAGAACTTCTTTCTTCTTTAAACAAACTGGCCATAGACTGAGGTGGGGTGACCCAAAAGGAAAAACTAAAGTTTCTCTTTTTAAATTTAGTAATATATACAGAAGGGGTTACTAGCCCCTTGCTCCCAGCATTTTAGTTGCCTCTTACGACACTCATAGTTGTTCTAGTACTATACGTTATATATTTATACACTGAAATCTTAAATGAAAATGTAATTAATATATAAACTTTATAAAGATTAGAGGAGTATAGTATCATACTTTCCTCCAGAGAAAATGGGCATGATGCCCCAGCCAGAGAAAATGAAGACTAATACATTAACAGCAATTATTTTACATTTTAGATGTAATCTTATCAGAATAGAATAAGCAAAAAGAAAAAAAGAGTAAGAAGAAAGAATTTTACCCAACCTTAGTTGAAGTCAAAATTTATTTTCACATGATACAAAGTTTATATAAAAGTGGGCGACACTTAAATACTTGTAGTTAAAGAAGTGTTCGAAGATTATTTTGTAGCTCAACTAAGAAGCAGTTGGCTGTTGGTCAGGTTTTTGTACTTGATATACATTCACTATACAAACTGGCCCATGGTGGCCCATGGCCTGGTAGGCAAAGCTCTTGCTTTACACACTTTGTGTCCGTGGTTCAATCCCCAGCAAGAGTGGAAACATTGGGCGTGTTTCCTTACACCTGTTGTTCCATTCATCTAGCAATCAAGTAGGTACCTGGGTGTTAGTTAACTGACTGGTGTGGATCACATCCTGGGGAATATGACTGAGGACCACAATGGAAATAAGACAGACAGTCCTCGATGACATACTACCTTTCCTGGGTTCTCCTGGGTGGCTAACCCTCTGGGGTTAAAAATCTGAATGAAATCTTATCTCCTATCTCATTTATAATAGCAACAAGAAAAAATTTATGTCCAATTTTAAAAACATAATCTTGTGCTTGATACACAGGTGTTCGGAATTTATGTGACAACCGAGCAGTAGATATCTAGACTGTCAATCATTGATTTTACCAACTAATGTCACGCATACTTTCCATCAGCTAATGCTGTTGTACAATTTTGTCGTTTATAATAGTAACGGAAAAATTTCATTCTATCTTAAATTCTTAATTTCCTTTCTTGATGTAAAATGACAAATAAAAACATGTGCAACAGTCAGGTATCTTTATTCCAAAACTTTACGCCTACACAATAGGCTTCTTCAGTCGAATACAGAGGAGGCAGAAGCAGCAAAGATGTTAAGATGATGTAATCAGTCCATAATCCTCGAAGATGTGATTTTGATGTAGAAGTGTTTGGATATAGTTATATGGCGCATTTGCACAACAGACTACCATGGGTAGTGTTTTATTTGCTGATGTCACTTGTGCATTTCACCAGCTGATACCAACACTTTTCACCAATTTTCTCGTTTATGTTAGCGACAAGGAAGAAATCTGATCCTTACTTAAATTCCTTAATAAATGATAAACTTTATTTCTTCAAAGTATGGTTTACCTGCCTCTCCCGCTTGCTTATAAAAGTATTATGAGCTGCACCTATCAACACTAATCAGAAAATCATACATGTATGTTTTGTCAGCCGTGGTATTCTACACAAATTTTACAGCATTCTATACAAACTTACAGCATTTTATACAACAGCATTCTATACAAATTTATGCCACAATTTCTCAATCATTTTAGCACAAAAATATGCCGTAAAAACATGTCTTATATGAGAGTCTACTGTACATTATCTGCTGTATTTTAATTGATAAACAATGTTACTTTCTGTTAATGAAGACTGTCTGCTCTATTGGTGTAACTGAATTAATATTTTTTTCCTTTTTCATAAGCCTAAATATATATTCATTACACAGCCCACTTTGGAAAATTCACAAATTAAAAAACAGAAAAAAGAGCTGAACTAAATACTGACAGCTCTATAAAAGCTTATTCTGCATCTCTCTTTTCTTCAACTAAAGCTTTAGCTTAGCTAAAAACACGGGTTGAAGGCTGTATGGTTATTAGCTGTTGGCAGATTACTCACCATGATAGTCATGACTATCAAGCCAGTAAATAGTACATGTTGTATTGTTAGATATTGCTAGTATGGTTGTACATGCAAGAGTGGC